>NW_027445448.1:0-186875 GCF_035582795.1 Mycteria americana | reverse complement strand
GCCGGGCTCTGCCAGAGAGAGATACAGAGTGTTGCCCCATTACGAAGCAATGCTTTAGCAGAGCGCGAATGTCTGTGTGGCAGCGAATGCAGTTCCAAGGGACAGTGAAAACCAGCTAGAGCTTTCAGTGCTGGCAGCTTTCCTGTGGGCGCAATGTCTGGACGTTTCCAATTTGGCAGCCGGGCTCTGCCAGAGAGAGATACAGAGTGTTGCCCCATTACGAAGCAATGCTTTAGCAGAGCGCGAATGTCTGTGTGGCAGCGAATGCAGTTTCAAGGGACAGTGAAAACCAGCTAGAGCTTTCAGTGCTGGCAGCTTTCCTGTGGGCGCAATCTCTGGACGTTTCCAATTTGGCAGCCGGGCTCTGCCAGAGAGAGATACAGAGTGTTGCCCCATTACGAAGCAATGCTTTAGCAGAGCGCGAATGTCTGTGTGGCAGCGAATGCAGTTCCAAGGGACAGTGAAAACCAGCTAGAGCTTTCAGTGCTGGCAGCTTTCCTGTGGGCGCAATCTCTGGACGTTTCCAATTTGGCAGCCGGGCTCTGCCAGAGAGAGATACAGAGTGTTGCCCCATTACGAAGCAATGCTTTAGCAGAGCGCGAATGTCTGTGTGGCAGCGAATGCAGTTCCAAGGGACAGTGAAAACCAGCTAGAGCTTTCAGTGCTGGCAGCTTTCCTGTGGGCGCAATGTCTGGACGTTTCCAATTTGGCAGCCGGGCTCTGCCAGAGAGAGATACAGAGTGTTGCCCCATTACGAAGCAATGCTTTAGCAGAGCGCGAATGTCTGTGTGGCAGCGAATGCAGTTCCAAGGGACAGTGAAAACCAGCTAGAGCTTTCAGTGCTGGCAGCTTTCCTGTGGGCGCAATCTCTGGACGTTTCCAATTTGGCAGCCGGGCTCTGCCAGAGAGAGATACAGAGTGTTGCCCCATTACGAAGCAATGCTTTAGCAGAGCGCGAATGTCTGTGTGGCAGCGAATGCAGTTCCAAGGGACAGTGAAAACCAGCTAGAGCTTTCAGTGCTGGCAGCTTTCCTGTGGGCGCAATCTCTGGACGTTTCCAATTTGGCAGCCGGGCTCTGCCAGAGAGAGATACAGAGTGTTGCCCCATTACGAAGCAATGCTTTAGCAGAGCGCGAATGTCTGTGTGGCAGCGAATGCAGTTCCAAGGGACAGTGAAAACCAGCTAGAGCTTTCAGTGCTGGCAGCTTTCCTGTGGGCGCAATCTCTGGACGTTTCCAATTTGGCAGCCGGGCTCTGCCAGAGAGAGATACAGAGTGTTGCCCCATTACGAAGCAATGCTTTAGCAGAGCGCGAATGTCTGTGTGGCAGCGAATGCAGTTCCAAGGGACAGTGAAAACCAGCTAGAGCTTTCAGTGCTGGCAGCTTTCCTGTGGGCGCAATGTCTGGACGTTTCCAATTTGGCAGCCGGGCTCTGCCAGAGAGAGATACAGAGTGTTGCCCCATTACGAAGCAATGCTTTAGCAGAGCGCGAATGTCTGTGTGGCAGCGAATGCAGTTCCAAGGGACAGTGAAAACCAGCTAGAGCTTTCAGTGCTGGCAGCTTTCCTGTGGGCGCAATGTCTGGACGTTTCCAATTTGGCAGCCGGGCTCTGCCAGAGAGAGATACAGAGTGTTGCCCCATTACGAAGCAATGCTTTAGCAGAGCGCGAATGTCTGTGTGGCAGCGAATGCAGTTCCAAGGGACAGTGAAAACCAGCTAGAGCTTTCAGTGCTGGCAGCTTTCCTGTGGGCGCAATGTCTGGACGTTTCCAATTTGGCAGCCGGGCTCTGCCAGAGAGAGATACAGAGTGTTGCCCCATTACGAAGCAATGCTTTAGCAGAGCGCGAATGTCTGTGTGGCAGCGAATGCAGTTCCAAGGGACAGTGAAAACCAGCTAGAGCTTTCAGTGCTGGCAGCTTTCCTGTGGGCGCAATCTCTGGACGTTTCCAATTTGGCAGCCGGGCTCTGCCAGAGAGAGATACAGAGTGTTGCCCCATTACGAAGCAATGCTTTAGCAGAGCGCGAATGTCTGTGTGGCAGCGAATGCAGTTCCAAGGGACAGTGAAAACCAGCTAGAGCTTTCAGTGCTGGCAGCTTTCCTGTGGGCGCAATGTCTGGACGTTTCCAATTTGGCAGCCGGGCTCTGCCAGAGAGAGATACAGAGTGTTGCCCCATTACGAAGCAAAGCTTTAGCAGAGCGCGAATGTCTGTGTGGCAGCGAATGCAGTTCCAAGGGACAGTGAAAACCAGCTAGAGCTTTCAGTGCTGGCAGCTTTCCTGTGGGCGCAATGTCTGGACGTTTCCAATTTGGCAGCCGGGCTCTGCCAGAGAGAGATACAGAGTGTTGCCCCATTACGAAGCAATGCTTTAGCAGAGCGCGAATGTCTGTGTGGCAGCGAATGCAGTTCCAAGGGACAGTGAAAACCAGCTAGAGCTTTCAGTGCTGGCAGCTTTCCTGTGGGCGCAATGTCTGGACGTTTCCAATTTGGCAGCCGGGCTCTGCCAGAGAGAGATACAGAGTGTTGCCCCATTACGAAGCAATGCTTTAGCAGAGCGCGAATGTCTGTGTGGCAGCGAATGCAGTTCCAAGGGACAGTGAAAACCAGCTAGAGCTTTCAGTGCTGGCAGCTTTCCTGTGGGCGCAATGTCTGGACGTTTCCAATTTGGCAGCCGGGCTCTGCCAGAGAGAGATACAGAGTGTTGCCCCATTACGAAGCAATGCTTTAGCAGAGCGCGAATGTCTGTGTGGCAGCGAATGCAGTTCCAAGGGACAGTGAAAACCAGCTAGAGCTTTCAGTGCTGGCAGCTTTCCTGTGGGCGCAATCTCTGGACGTTTCCAATTTGGCAGCCGGGCTCTGCCAGAGAGATATACAGAGTGTTGCCCCATTACGAAGCAAAGCTTTAGCAGAGCGTGAATGTCTGTGTGGCAGCGAATGCAGTTCCAAGGGACAGTGAAAACCAGCTAGAGCTTTCAGTGCTGGCAGCTTTCCTGTGGGCGCAATCTCTGGACGTTTCCAATTTGGCAGCCGGGCTCTGCCAGAGAGAGATACAGAGTGTTGCCCCATTACGAAGCAATGCTTTAGCAGAGCGCGAATGTCTGTGTGGCAGCGAATGCAGTTCCAAGGGACAGTGAAAACCAGCTAGAGCTTTCAGTGCTGGCAGCTTTCCTGTGGGCGCAGTCTCTGGACGTTTCCAATTTGGCAGCCGGGCTCTGCCAGAGAGAGATACAGAGTGTTGCCCCATTACGAAGCAAAGCTTTAGCAGAGCGCGAATGTCTGTGTGGCAGCGAATGCAGTTCCAAGGGACAGTGAAAACCAGCTAGAGCTTTCAGTGCTGGCAGCTTTCCTGTGGGCGCAATCTCTGGACGTTTCCAATTTGGCAGCCGGGCTCTGCCAGAGAGATATACAGAGTGTTGCCCCATTACGAAGCAAAGCTTTAGCAGAGCGCGAATGTCTGTGTGGCAGCGAATGCAGTTCCAAGGGACAGTGAAAACCAGCTAGAGCTTTCAGTGCTGGCAGCTTTCCTGTGGGCACAATCTCTGGACGTTTCCAATTTGGCAGCCGGGCTCTGCCAGAGAGAGATACAGAGTGTTGCCCCATTACGAAGCAATGCTTTAGCAGAGCGCGAATGTCTGTGTGGCAGCGAATGCAGTTCCAAGGGACAGTGAAAACCAGCTAGAGCTTTCAGTGCTGGCAGCTTTCCTGTGGGCGCAATCTCTGGACGTTTCCAATTTGGCAGCCGGGCTCTGCCAGAGAGAGATACAGAGTGTTGCCCCATTACGAAGCAATGCTTTAGCAGAGCGCGAATGTCTGTGTGGCAGCGAATGCAGTTCCAAGGGACAGTGAAAACCAGCTAGAGCTTTCAGTGCTGGCAGCTTTCCTGTGGGCGCAATCTCTGGACGTTTCCAATTTGGCAGCCGGGCTCTGCCAGAGAGAGATACAGAGTGTTGCCCAATTACCAAGTTAAGCTTTAGCAGAGCGCGAATGTCTGTGTGGCAGCGAATGCAGTTCCAAGGGACAGTGAAAACCAGCTAGAGCTTTCAGTGCTGGCAGCTTTCCTGTGGGCGCAATGTCTGGACGTTTCCAATTTGGCAGCCGGGCTCTGCCAGAGAGAGATACAGAGTGTTGCCCCATTACGAAGCAATGCTTTAGCAGAGCGCGAATGTCTGTGTGGCAGCGAATGCAGTTCCAAGGGACAGTGAAAACCAGCTAGAGCTTTCAGTGCTGGCAGCTTTCCTGTGGGCGCAATGTCTGGACGTTTCCAATTTGGCAGCCGGGCTCTGCCAGAGAGAGATACAGAGTGTTGCCCCATTACGAAGCAATGCTTTAGCAGAGCGCGAATGTCTGTGTGGCAGCGAATGCAGTTCCAAGGGACAGTGAAAACCAGCTAGAGCTTTCAGTGCTGGCAGCTTTCCTGTGGGCGCAATCTCTGGACGTTTCCAATTTGGCAGCCGGGCTCTGCCAGAGAGATATACAGAGTGTTGCCCCATTACGAAGCAAAGCTTTAGCAGAGCGTGAATGTCTGTGTGGCAGCGAATGCAGTTCCAAGGGACAGTGAAAACCAGCTAGAGCTTTCAGTGCTGGCAGCTTTCCTGTGGGCGCAATGTCTGGACATTTCCAATTTGGCAGCCGGGCTCTGCCAGAGAGAGATACAGAGTGTTGCCCAATTACGAAGCAATGCTTTAGCAGAGCGCGAATGTCTGTGTGGCAGCGAATGCAGTTCCAAGGGACAGTGAAAACCAGCTAGAGCTTTCAGTGCTGGCAGCTTTCCTGTGGGCGCAATCTCTGGACGTTTCCAATTTGGCAGCCGGGCTCTGCCAGAGAGAGATACAGAGTGTTGCCCCATTACGAAGCAATGCTTTAGCAGAGCGCGAATGTCTGTGTGGCAGCGAATGCAGTTCCAAGGGACAGTGAAAACCAGCTAGAGCTTTCAGTGCTGGCAGCTTTCCTGTGGGCGCAATCTCTGGACGTTTCCAATTTGGCAGCCGGGCTCTGCCAGAGAGAGATACAGAGTGTTGCCCCATTACGAAGCAATGCTTTAGCAGAGCGCGAATGTCTGTGTGGCAGCGAATGCAGTTCCAAGGGACAGTGAAAACCAGCTAGAGCTTTCAGTGCTGGCAGCTTTCCTGTGGGTGCAATCTGTGGACGTTCCCAATTTGGCAGCCGGGCTCTGCCAGAGAGATATACAGAGTGTTGCCCAATTACCAAGTTAAGCTTTAGCAGAGCGCGAATGTCTGTGTGGCAGCGAATGCAGTTCCAAGGGACAGTGAAAACCAGCTAGAGCTTTCAGTGCTGGCAGCTTTCCTGTGGGCGCAATCTCTGGACGTTTCCAATTTGGCAGCCCGGCTCTGCCAGAGAGAGATACAGAGTGTTGCCCCATTAGGAAGCAATGCTTTAGCAGAGCGCGAATGTCTGTGTGGCAGCGAATGCAGTTCCAAGGGACAGTGAAAACCAGCTAGAGCTTTCAGTGCTGGCAGCTTTCCTGTGGGCGCAATCTCTGGACGTTTCCAATTTGGCAGCCGGGCTCTGCCAGAGAGAGATACAGAGTGTTGCCCCATTACGAAGCAATGCTTTAGCAGAGCGCGAATGTCTGTGTGGCAGCGAATGCAGTTCCAAGGGACAGTGAAAACCAGCTAGAGCTTTCAGTGCTGGCAGCTTTCCTGTGGGCGCAATCTCTGGACGTTTCCAATTTGGCAGCCGGGCTCTGCCAGAGAGAGATACAGAGTGTTGCCCCATTACGAAGCAATGCTTTAGCAGAGCGCGAATGTCTGTGTGGCAGCGAATGCAGTTCCAAGGGACAGTGAAAACCAGCTAGAGCTTTCAGTGCTGGCAGCTTTCCTGTGGGCGCAATCTCTGGACGTTTCCAATTTGGCAGCCGGGCTCTGCCAGAGAGAGATACATAGTGTTGCCCCATTACGAAGCAATGCTTTAGCAGAGCGCGAATGTCTGTGTGGCAGCGAATGCAGTTCCAAGGGACAGTGAAAACCAGCTAGAGCTTTCAGTGCTGGCAGCTTTCCTGTGGGCGCAATGTCTGGACGTTTCCAATTTGGCAGCCGGGCTCTGCCAGAGAGAGATACAGAGTGTTGCCCCATTACGAAGCAATGCTTTAGCAGAGCGCGAATGTCTGTGTGGCAGCGAATGCAGTTCCAAGGGACAGTGAAAACCAGCTAGAGCTTTCAGTGCTGGCAGCTTTCCTGTGGGCGCAATCTCTGGACGTTTCCAATTTGGCAGCCGGGCTCTGCCAGAGAGAGATACAGAGTGTTGCCCCATTACCAAGCAATGCTTTAGCAGAGCGCGAATGTCTGTGTGGCAGCGAATGCAGTTCCAAGGGACAGTGAAAACCAGCTAGAGCTTTCAGTGCTGGCAGCTTTCCTGTGGGCGCAATGTCTGGACGTTTCCAATTTGGCAGCCGGGCTCTGCCAGAGAGAGATACAGAGTGTTGCCCCATTACCAAGCAATGCTTTAGCAGAGCGCAAATGTCTGTGTGGCAGCGAATGCAGTTCCAAGGGACAGTGAAAACCAGCTAGAGCTTTCAGTGCTGGCAGCTTTCCTGTGGGTGCAATCTCTGGACGTTTCCAATTTGGCAGCCGGGCTCTGCCAGAGAGAGATACAGAGTGTTGCCCCATTACGAAGCAATGCTTTAGCAGAGCGCGAATGTCTGTGTGGCAGCGAATGCAGTTCCAAGGGACAGTGAAAACCAGCTAGAGCTTTCAGTGCTGGCAGCTTTCCTGTGGGCGCAATGTCTGGACGTTTCCAATTTGGCAGCCGGGCTCTGCCAGAGAGAGATACAGAGTGTTGCCCCATTACGAAGCAATGCTTTAGCAGAGCGCGAATGTCTGTGTGGCAGCGAATGCAGTTCCAAGGGACAGTGAAAACCAGCTAGAGCTTTCAGTGCTGGCAGCTTTCCTGTGGGCGCAATCTCTGGACGTTTCCAATTTGGCAGCCGGGCTCTGCCAGAGAGATATACAGAGTGTTGCCCCATTACGAAGCAATGCTTTAGCAGAGCGCGAATGTCTGTGTGGCAGCGAATGCAGTTCCAAGGGACAGTGAAAACCAGCTAGAGCTTTCAGTGCTGGCAGCTTTCCTGTGGGCGCAATGTCTGGACGTTTCCAATTTGGCAGCCGGGCTCTGCCAGAGAGAGATACAGAGTGTTGCCCAATTACCAAGTTAAGCTTTAGCAGAGCGCGAATGTCTGTGTGGCAGCGAATGCAGTTCCAAGGGACAGTGAAAACCAGCTAGAGCTTTCAGTGCTGGCAGCTTTCCTGTGGGCGCAATCTCTGGACGTTTCCAATTTGGCAGCCGGGCTCTGCCAGAGAGAGATACAGAGTGTTGCCCCATTAGGAAGCAATGCTTTAGCAGAGCGCGAATGTCTGTGTGGCAGAGAATGCAGTTCCAAGGGACAGTGAAAACCAGCTAGAGCTTTCAGTGCTGGCAGCTTTCCTGTGGGCGCAATGTCTGGACGTTTCCAATTTGGCAGCCGGGCTCTGCCAGAGAGAGATACAGAGTGTTGCCCCATTACGAAGCAATGCTTTAGCAGAGCGCGAATGTCTGTGTGGCAGCGAATGCAGTTCCAAGGGACAGTGAAAACCAGCTAGAGCTTTCAGTGCTGGCAGCTTTCCTGTGGGCGCAATCTCTGGACGTTTCCAATTTGGCAGCCGGGCTCTGCCAGAGAGAGATACAGAGTGTTGCCCCATTACGAAGCAATGCTTTAGCAGAGCGCGAATGTCTGTGTGGCAGCGAATGCAGTTCCAAGGGACAGTGAAAACCAGCTAGAGCTTTCAGTGCTGGCAGCTTTCCTGTGGGTGCAATCTGTGGACGTTCCCAATTTGGCAGCCGGGCTCTGCCAGAGAGAGATACAGAGTGTTGCCCCATTACGAAGCAATGCTTTAGCAGAGCGCGAATGTCTGTGTGGCAGCGAATGCAGTTCCAAGGGACAGTGAAAACCAGCTAGAGCTTTCAGTGCTGGCAGCTTTCCTGTGGGCGCAATCTCTGGACGTTTCCAATTTGGCAGCCGGGCTCTGCCAGAGAGAGATACAGAGTGTTGCCCCATTACGAAGCAATGCTTTAGCAGAGCGCGAATGTCTGTGTGGCAGCGAATGCAGTTCCAAGGGACAGTGAAAACCAGCTAGAGCTTTCAGTGCTGGCAGCTTTCCTGTGGGCGCAATCTCTGGACGTTTCCAATTTGGCAGCCGGGCTCTGCCAGAGAGAGATACAGAGTGTTGCCCCATTACGAAGCAATGCTTTAGCAGAGCGCGAATGTCTGTGTGGCAGCGAATGCAGTTCCAAGGGACAGTGAAAACCAGCTAGAGCTTTCAGTGCTGGCAGCTTTCCTGTGGGCGCAATCTCTGGACGTTTCCAATTTGGCAGCCGGGCTCTGCCAGAGAGAGATACAGAGTGTTGCCCCATTACGAAGCAATGCTTTAGCAGAGCGCGAATGTCTGTGTGGCAGCGAATGCAGTTCCAAGGGACAGTGAAAACCAGCTAGAGCTTTCAGTGCTGGCAGCTTTCCTGTGGGCGCAATCTCTGGACGTTTCCAATTTGGCAGCCGGGCTCTGCCAGAGAGAGATACAGAGTGTTGCCCCATTACCAAGCAATGCTTTAGCAGAGCGCGAATGTCTGTGTGGCAGCGAATGCAGTTCCAAGGGACAGTGAAAACCAGCTAGAGCTTTCAGTGCTGGCAGCTTTCCTGTGGGCGCAATGTCTGGACGTTTCCAATTTGGCAGCCGGGCTCTGCCAGAGAGAGATACAGAGTGTTGCCCCATTACGAAGCAATGCTTTAGCAGAGCGCGAATGTCTGTGTGGCAGCGAATGCAGTTCCAAGGGACAGTGAAAACCAGCTAGAGCTTTCAGTGCTGGCAGCTTTCCTGTGGGCGCAATCTCTGGACGTTTCCAATTTGGCAGCCGGGCTCTGCCAGAGAGAGATACAGAGTGTTGCCCCATTACCAAGCAATGCTTTAGCAGAGCGCGAATGTCTGTGTGGCAGCGAATGCAGTTCCAAGGGACAGTGAAAACCAGCTAGAGCTTTCAGTGCTGGCAGCTTTCCTGTGGGCGCAATCTCTGGACGTTTCCAATTTGGCAGCCGGGCTCTGCCAGAGAGAGATACAGAGTGTTGCCCCATTACCAAGCAATGCTTTAGCAGAGCGCAAATGTCTGTGTGGCAGCGAATGCAGTTCCAAGGGACAGTGAAAACCAGCTAGAGCTTTCAGTGCTGGCAGCTTTCCTGTGGGTGCAATCTCTGGACGTTTCCAATTTGGCAGCCGGGCTCTGCCAGAGAGAGATACAGAGTGTTGCCCCATTACGAAGCAATGCTTTAGCAGAGCGCGAATGTCTGTGTGGCAGCGAATGCAGTTCCAAGGGACAGTGAAAACCAGCTAGAGCTTTCAGTGCTGGCAGCTTTCCTGTGGGCGCAATGTCTGGACGTTTCCAATTTGGCAGCCGGGCTCTGCCAGAGAGAGATACAGAGTGTTGCCCCATTACGAAGCAATGCTTTAGCAGAGCGCGAATGTCTGTGTGGCAGCGAATGCAGTTCCAAGGGACAGTGAAAACCAGCTAGAGCTTTCAGTGCTGGCAGCTTTCCTGTGGGCGCAATCTCTGGACGTTTCCAATTTGGCAGCCGGGCTCTGCCAGAGAGATATACAGAGTGTTGCCCCATTACGAAGCAATGCTTTAGCAGAGCGCGAATGTCTGTGTGGCAGCGAATGCAGTTCCAAGGGACAGTGAAAACCAGCTAGAGCTTTCAGTGCTGGCAGCTTTCCTGTGGGCGCAATGTCTGGACGTTTCCAATTTGGCAGCCGGGCTCTGCCAGAGAGAGATACAGAGTGTTGCCCAATTACCAAGTTAAGCTTTAGCAGAGCGCGAATGTCTGTGTGGCAGCGAATGCAGTTCCAAGGGACAGTGAAAACCAGCTAGAGCTTTCAGTGCTGGCAGCTTTCCTGTGGGCGCAATCTCTGGACGTTTCCAATTTGGCAGCCGGGCTCTGCCAGAGAGAGATACAGAGTGTTGCCCCATTAGGAAGCAATGCTTTAGCAGAGCGCGAATGTCTGTGTGGCAGAGAATGCAGTTCCAAGGGACAGTGAAAACCAGCTAGAGCTTTCAGTGCTGGCAGCTTTCCTGTGGGCGCAATGTCTGGACGTTTCCAATTTGGCAGCCGGGCTCTGCCAGAGAGAGATACAGAGTGTTGCCCCATTACGAAGCAATGCTTTAGCAGAGCGCGAATGTCTGTGTGGCAGCGAATGCAGTTCCAAGGGACAGTGAAAACCAGCTAGAGCTTTCAGTGCTGGCAGCTTTCCTGTGGGCGCAATCTCTGGACGTTTCCAATTTCGCAGCCGGGCTCTGCCAGAGAGAGATACAGAGTGTTGCCCCATTACGAAGCAATGCTTTAGCAGAGCGCGAATGTCTGTGTGGCAGCGAATGCAGTTCCAAGGGACAGTGAAAACCAGCTAGAGCTTTCAGTGCTGGCAGCTTTCCTGTGGGCGCAATCTCTGGACGTTTCCAATTTGGCAGCCGGGCTCTGCCAGAGAGAGATACAGAGTGTTGCCCCATTACGAAGCAATGCTTTAGCAGAGCGCGAATGTCTGTGTGGCAGCGAATGCAGTTCCAAGGGACAGTGAAAACCAGCTAGAGCTTTCAGTGCTGGCAGCTTTCCTGTGGGCGCAATGTCTGGACGTTTCCAATTTGGCAGCCGGGCTCTGCCAGAGAGAGATACAGAGTGTTGCCCCATTACGAAGCAATGCTTTAGCAGAGCGCGAATGTCTGTGTGGCAGCGAATGCAGTTCCAAGGGACAGTGAAAACCAGCTAGAGCTTTCAGTGCTGGCAGCTTTCCTGTGGGCGCAATCTCTGGACGTTTCCAATTTGGCAGCCGGGCTCTGCCAGAGAGAGATACAGAGTGTTGCCCCATTACGAAGCAATGCTTTAGCAGAGCGCGAATGTCTGTGTGGCAGCGAATGCAGTTCCAAGGGACAGTGAAAACCAGCTAGAGCTTTCAGTGCTGGCAGCTTTCCTGTGGGCGCAATCTCTGGACGTTTCCAATTTGGCAGCCGGGCTCTGCCAGAGAGAGATACAGAGTGTTGCCCCATTACGAAGCAATGCTTTAGCAGAGCGCGAATGTCTGTGTGGCAGCGAATGCAGTTCCAAGGGACAGTGAAAACCAGCTAGAGCTTTCAGTGCTGGCAGCTTTCCTGTGGGCGCAATCTCTGGACGTTTCCAATTTGGCAGCCGGGCTCTGCCAGAGAGAGATACAGAGTGTTGCCCCATTACCAAGCAATGCTTTAGCAGAGCGCGAATGTCTGTGTGGCAGCGAATGCAGTTCCAAGGGACAGTGAAAACCAGCTAGAGCTTTCAGTGCTGGCAGCTTTCCTGTGGGCGCAATGTCTGGACGTTTCCAATTTGGCAGCCGGGCTCTGCCAGAGAGAGATACAGAGTGTTGCCCCATTACGAAGCAATGCTTTAGCAGAGCGCGAATGTCTGTGTGGCAGCGAATGCAGTTCCAAGGGACAGTGAAAACCAGCTAGAGCTTTCAGTGCTGGCAGCTTTCCTGTGGGCGCAATCTCTGGACGTTTCCAATTTGGCAGCCGGGCTCTGCCAGAGAGAGATACAGAGTGTTGCCCCATTACGAAGCAATGCTTTAGCAGAGCGCGAATGTCTGTGTGGCAGCGAATGCAGTTCCAAGGGACAGTGAAAACCAGCTAGAGCTTTCAGTGCTGGCAGCTTTCCTGTGGGCGCAATCTCTGGACGTTTCCAATTTGGCAGCCGGGCTCTGCCAGAGAGAGATACAGAGTGTTGCCCCATTACCAAGCAATGCTTTAGCAGAGCGCGAATGTCTGTGTGGCAGCGAATGCAGTTCCAAGGGACAGTGAAAACCAGCTAGAGCTTTCAGTGCTGGCAGCTTTCCTGTGGGCGCAATCTCTGGACGTTTCCAATTTGGCAGCCGGGCTCTGCCAGAGAGAGATACAGAGTGTTGCCCCATTACGAAGCAATGCTTTAGCAGAGCGCGAATGTCTGTGTGGCAGCGAATGCAGTTCCAAGGGACAGTGAAAACCAGCTAGAGCTTTCAGTGCTGGCAGCTTTCCTGTGGGCGCAATGTCTGGACGTTTCCAATTTGGCAGCCGGGCTCTGCCAGAGAGAGATACAGAGTGTTGCCCCATTACGAAGCAATGCTTTAGCAGAGCGCGAATGTCTGTGTGGCAGCGAATGCAGTTCCAAGGGACAGTGAAAACCAGCTAGAGCTTTCAGTGCTGGCAGCTTTCCTGTGGGCGCAATGTCTGGACGTTTCCAATTTGGCAGCCGGGCTCTGCCAGAGAGAGATACAGAGTGTTGCCCCATTACGAAGCAATGCTTTAGCAGAGCGCGAATGTCTGTGTGGCAGCGAATGCAGTTCCAAGGGACAGTGAAAACCAGCTAGAGCTTTCAGTGCTGGCAGCTTTCCTGTGGGCGCAATCTCTGGACGTTTCCAATTTGGCAGCCGGGCTCTGCCAGAGAGAGATACAGAGTGTCGCCCCATTACGAAGCAATGCTTTAGCAGAGCGCGAATGTCTGTGTGGCAGCGAATGCAGTTCCAAGGGACAGTGAAAACCAGCTAGAGCTTTCAGTGCTGGCAGCTTTCCTGTGGGCGCAATGTCTGGACGTTTCCAATTTGGCAGCCGGGCTCTGCCAGAGAGAGATACAGAGTGTTGCCCAATTACCAAGTTAAGCTTTAGCAGAGCGCGAATGTCTGTGTGGCAGCGAATGCAGTTCCAAGGGACAGTGAAAACCAGCTAGAGCTTTCAGTGCTGGCAGCTTTCCTGTGGGCGCAATCTCTGGACGTTTCCAATTTGGCAGCCGGGCTCTGCCAGAGAGAGATACAGAGTGTTGCCCCATTAGGAAGCAATGCTTTAGCAGAGCGCGAATGTCTGTGTGGCAGCGAATGCAGTTCCAAGGGACAGTGAAAACCAGCTAGAGCTTTCAGTGCTGGCAGCTTTCCTGTGGGCGCAATGTCTGGACGTTTCCAATTTGGCAGCCGGGCTCTGCCAGAGAGAGATACAGAGTGTTGCCCCATTACGAAGCAATGCTTTAGCAGAGCGCGAATGTCTGTGTGGCAGCGAATGCAGTTCCAAGGGACAGTGAAAACCAGCTAGAGCTTTCAGTGCTGGCAGCTTTCCTGTGGGCGCAATCTCTGGACGTTTCCAATTTCGCAGCCGGGCTCTGCCAGAGAGAGATACAGAGTGTTGCCCCATTACGAAGCAATGCTTTAGCAGAGCGCGAATGTCTGTGTGGCAGCGAATGCAGTTCCAAGGGACAGTGAAAACCAGCTAGAGCTTTCAGTGCTGGCAGCTTTCCTGTGGGCGCAATCTCTGGACGTTTCCAATTTGGCAGCCGGGCTCTGCCAGAGAGAGATACAGAGTGTTGCCCCATTACGAAGCAATGCTTTAGCAGAGCGCGAATGTCTGTGTGGCAGCGAATGCAGTTCCAAGGGACAGTGAAAACCAGCTAGAGCTTTCAGTGCTGGCAGCTTTCCTGTGGGCGCAATCTCTGGACGTTTCCAATTTGGCAGCCGGGCTCTGCCAGAGAGAGATACAGAGTGTTGCCCCATTACGAAGCAATGCTTTAGCAGAGCGCGAATGTCTGTGTGGCAGCGAATGCAGTTCCAAGGGACAGTGAAAACCAGCTAGAGCTTTCAGTGCTGGCAGCTTTCCTGTGGGCGCAATCTCTGGACGTTTCCAATTTCGCAGCCGGGCTCTGCCAGAGAGAGATACAGAGTGTTGCCCCATTACGAAGCAATGCTTTAGCAGAGCGCGAATGTCTGTGTGGCAGCGAATGCAGTTCCAAGGGACAGTGAAAACCAGCTAGAGCTTTCAGTGCTGGCAGCTTTCCTGTGGGCGCAATCTCTGGACGTTTCCAATTTGGCAGCCGGGCTCTGCCAGAGAGAGATACAGAGTGTTGCCCCATTACGAAGCAATGCTTTAGCAGAGCGCGAATGTCTGTGTGGCAGCGAATGCAGTTCCAAGGGACAGTGAAAACCAGCTAGAGCTTTCAGTGCTGGCAGCTTTCCTGTGGGCGCAATGTCTGGACGTTTCCAATTTGGCAGCCGGGCTCTGCCAGAGAGAGATACAGAGTGTTGCCCCATTACGAAGCAATGCTTTAGCAGAGCGCGAATGTCTGTGTGGCAGCGAATGCAGTTCCAAGGGACAGTGAAAACCAGCTAGAGCTTTCAGTGCTGGCAGCTTTCCTGTGGGCGCAATCTCTGGACGTTTCCAATTTGGCAGCCGGGCTCTGCCAGAGAGAGATACAGAGTGTTGCCCCATTACCAAGCAATGCTTTAGCAGAGCGCGAATGTCTGTGTGGCAGCGAATGCAGTTCCAAGGGACAGTGAAAACCAGCTAGAGCTTTCAGTGCTGGCAGCTTTCCTGTGGGCGCAATGTCTGGACGTTTCCAATTTGGCAGCCGGGCTCTGCCAGAGAGAGATACAGAGTGTTGCCCCATTACGAAGCAATGCTTTAGCAGAGCGCGAATGTCTGTGTGGCAGCGAATGCAGTTCCAAGGGACAGTGAAAACCAGCTAGAGCTTTCAGTGCTGGCAGCTTTCCTGTGGGCGCAATCTCTGGACGTTTCCAATTTGGCAGCCGGGCTCTGCCAGAGAGAGATACAGAGTGTTGCCCCATTACGAAGCAATGCTTTAGCAGAGCGCGAATGTCTGTGTGGCAGCGAATGCAGTTCCAAGGGACAGTGAAAACCAGCTAGAGCTTTCAGTGCTGGCAGCTTTCCTGTGGGCGCAATCTCTGGACGTTTCCAATTTGGCAGCCGGGCTCTGCCAGAGAGAGATACAGAGTGTTGCCCCATTACCAAGCAATGCTTTAGCAGAGCGCGAATGTCTGTGTGGCAGCGAATGCAGTTCCAAGGGACAGTGAAAACCAGCTAGAGCTTTCAGTGCTGGCAGCTTTCCTGTGGGCGCAATGTCTGGACGTTTCCAATTTGGCAGCCGGGCTCTGCCAGAGAGAGATACAGAGTGTTGCCCCATTACGAAGCAATGCTTTAGCAGAGCGCGAATGTCTGTGTGGCAGCGAATGCAGTTCCAAGGGACAGTGAAAACCAGCTAGAGCTTTCAGTGCTGGCAGCTTTCCTGTGGGCGCAATCTCTGGACGTTTCCAATTTGGCAGCCGGGCTCTGCCAGAGAGAGATACAGAGTGTTGCCCCATTACGAAGCAATGCTTTAGCAGAGCGCGAATGTCTGTGTGGCAGCGAATGCAGTTCCAAGGGACAGTGAAAACCAGCTAGAGCTTTCAGTGCTGGCAGCTTTCCTGTGGGCGCAATCTCTGGACGTTTCCAATTTGGCAGCCGGGCTCTGCCAGAGAGATATACAGAGTGTTGCCCCATTACGAAGCAAAGCTTTAGCAGAGCGTGAATGTCTGTGTGGCAGCGAATGCAGTTCCAAGGGACAGTGAAAACCAGCTAGAGCTTTCAGTGCTGGCAGCTTTCCTGTGGGCGCAATGTCTGGACATTTCCAATTTGGCAGCCGGGCTCTGCCAGAGAGAGATACAGAGTGTTGCCCAATTACGAAGCAATGCTTTAGCAGAGCGCGAATGTCTGTGTGGCAGCGAATGCAGTTCCAAGGGACAGTGAAAACCAGCTAGAGCTTTCAGTGCTGGCAGCTTTCCTGTGGGCGCAATCTCTGGACGTTTCCAATTTGGCAGCCGGGCTCTGCCAGAGAGAGATACAGAGTGTTGCCCCATTACGAAGCAATGCTTTAGCAGAGTGCGAATGTCTGTGTGGCAGCGAATGCAGTTCCAAGGGACAGTGAAAACCAGCTAGAGCTTTCAGTGCTGGCAGCTTTCCTGTGGGCGCAATCTCTGGACGTTTCCAATTTGGTAGCCGGGCTCTGCCAGAGAGAGATACAGAGTGTTGCCCCATTACGAAGCAATGCTTTAGCAGAGCGCGAATGTCTGTGTGGCAGCGAATGCAGTTCCAAGGGACAGTGAAAACCAGCTAGAGCTTTCAGTGCTGGCAGCTTTCCTGTGGGTGCAATCTGTGGACGTTTCCAATTTGGCAGCCGGGCTCTGCCAGAGAGATATACAGAGTGTTGCCCAATTACCAAGTTAAGCTTTAGCAGAGCGCGAATGTCTGTGTGGCAGCGAATGCAGTTCCAAGGGACAGTGAAAACCAGCTAGAGCTTTCAGTGCTGGCAGCTTTCCTGTGGGCGCAATCTCTGGACGTTTCCAATTTGGCAGCCCGGCTCTGCCAGAGAGAGATACAGAGTGTTGCCCCATTAGGAAGCAATGCTTTAGCAGAGCGCGAATGTCTGTGTGGCAGCGAATGCAGTTCCAAGGGACAGTGAAAACCAGCTAGAGCTTTCAGTGCTGGCAGCTTTCCTGTGGGCGCAATCTCTGGACGTTTCCAATTTGGCAGCCGGGCTCTGCCAGAGAGAGATACAGAGTGTTGCCCCATTACGAAGCAATGCTTTAGCAGAGCGCGAATGTCTGTGTGGCAGCGAATGCAGTTCCAAGGGACAGTGAAAACCAGCTAGAGCTTTCAGTGCTGGCAGCTTTCCTGTGGGCGCAATCTCTGGACGTTTCCAATTTGGCAGCCGGGCTCTGCCAGAGAGAGATACAGAGTGTTGCCCCATTACGAAGCAATGCTTTAGCAGAGCGCGAATGTCTGTGTGGCAGCGAATGCAGTTCCAAGGGACAGTGAAAACCAGCTAGAGCTTTCAGTGCTGGCAGCTTTCCTGTGGGCGCAATGTCTGGACGTTTCCAATTTGGCAGCCGGGCTCTGCCAGAGAGAGATACAGAGTGTTGCCCCATTACGAAGCAATGCTTTAGCAGAGCGCGAATGTCTGTGTGGCAGCGAATGCAGTTCCAAGGGACAGTGAAAACCAGCTAGAGCTTTCAGTGCTGGCAGCTTTCCTGTGGGCGCAATCTCTGGACGTTTCCAATTTGGCAGCCGGGCTCTGCCAGAGAGAGATACAGAGTGTTGCCCAATTACGAAGCAATGCTTTAGCAGAGCGCGAATGTCTGTGTGGCAGCGAATGCAGTTCCAAGGGACAGTGAAAACCAGCTAGAGCTTTCAGTGCTGGCAGCTTTCCTGTGGGCGCAATCTCTGGACGTTTCCAATTTGGCAGCCGGTCTCTGCCAGAGAGAGATACAGAGTGTTGCCCCATTACGAAGCAATGCTTTAGCAGAGTGCGAATGTCTGTGTGGCAGCGAATGCAGTTCCAAGGGACAGTGAAAACCAGCTAGAGCTTTCAGTGCTGGCAGCTTTCCTGTGGGCGCAATCTCTGGACGTTTCCAATTTGGTAGCCGGGCTCTGCCAGAGAGAGATACAGAGTGTTGCCCCATTACGAAGCAATGCTTTAGCAGAGCGCGAATGTCTGTGTGGCAGCGAATGCAGTTCCAAGGGACAGTGAAAACCAGCTAGAGCTTTCAGTGCTGGCAGCTTTCCTGTGGGTGCAATCTGTGGACGTTTCCAATTTGGCAGCCGGGCTCTGCCAGAGAGATATACAGAGTGTTGCCCAATTACCAAGTTAAGCTTTAGCAGAGCGCGAATGTCTGTGTGGCAGCGAATGCAGTTCCAAGGGACAGTGAAAACCAGCTAGAGCTTTCAGTGCTGGCAGCTTTCCTGTGGGCGCAATCTCTGGACGTTTCCAATTTGGCAGCCCGGCTCTGCCAGAGAGAGATACAGAGTGTTGCCCCATTAGGAAGCAATGCTTTAGCAGAGCGCGAATGTCTGTGTGGCAGCGAATGCAGTTCCAAGGGACAGTGAAAACCAGCTAGAGCTTTCAGTGCTGGCAGCTTTCCTGTGGGCGCAATCTCTGGACGTTTCCAATTTGGCAGCCGGGCTCTGCCAGAGAGAGATACAGAGTGTTGCCCCATTACGAAGCAATGCTTTAGCAGAGCGCGAATGTCTGTGTGGCAGCGAATGCAGTTCCAAGGGACAGTGAAAACCAGCTAGAGCTTTCAGTGCTGGCAGCTTTCCTGTGGGCGCAATCTCTGGACGTTTCCAATTTGGCAGCCGGGCTCTGCCAGAGAGAGATACAGAGTGTTGCCCCATTACGAAGCAATGCTTTAGCAGAGCGCGAATGTCTGTGTGGCAGCGAATGCAGTTCCAAGGGACAGTGAAAACCAGCTAGAGCTTTCAGTGCTGGCAGCTTTCCTGTGGGCGCAATCTCTGGACGTTTCCAATTTGGCAGCCGGGCTCTGCCAGAGAGAGATACAGAGTGTTGCCCCATTACGAAGCAATGCTTTAGCAGAGCGCGAATGTCTGTGTGGCAGCGAATGCAGTTCCAAGGGACAGTGAAAACCAGCTAGAGCTTTCAGTGCTGGCAGCTTTCCTGTGGGCGCAATCTCTGGACGTTTCCAATTTGGCAGCCGGGCTCTGCCAGAGAGAGATACAGAGTGTTGCCCCATTACCAAGCAATGCTTTAGCAGAGCGCGAATGTCTGTGTGGCAGCGAATGCAGTTCCAAGGGACAGTGAAAACCAGCTAGAGCTTTCAGTGCTGGCAGCTTTCCTGTGGGCGCAATCTCTGGACGTTTCCAATTTGGCAGCCGGGCTCTGCCAGAGAGAGATACAGAGTGTTGCCCCATTACCAAGCAATGCTTTAGCAGAGCGCAAATGTCTGTGTGGCAGCGAATGCAGTTCCAAGGGACAGTGAAAACCAGCTAGAGCTTTCAGTGCTGGCAGCTTTCCTGTGGGCGCAATCTCTGGACGTTTCCAATTTGGCAGCCGGGCTCTGCCAGAGAGAGATACAGAGTGTTGCCCCATTACGAAGCAATGCTTTAGCAGAGCGCGAATGTCTGTGTGGCAGCGAATGCAGTTCCAAGGGACAGTGAAAACCAGCTAGAGCTTTCAGTGCTGGCAGCTTTCCTGTGGGCGCAATCTCTGGACGTTTCCAATTTGGCAGCCGGGCTCTGCCAGAGAGAGATACAGAGTGTTGCCCCATTACGAAGCAATGCTTTAGCAGAGCGCGAATGTCTGTGTGGCAGCGAATGCAGTTCCAAGGGACAGTGAAAACCAGCTAGAGCTTTCAGTGCTGGCAGCTTTCCTGTGGGCGCAATCTCTGGACGTTTCCAATTTGGCAGCCGGGCTCTGCCAGAGAGAGATACAGAGTGTTGCCCCATTACGAAGCAAAGCTTTAGCAGAGCGCGAATGTCTGTGTGGCAGCGAATGCAGTTCCAAGGGACAGTGAAAACCAGCTAGAGCTTTCAGTGCTGGCAGCTTTCCTGTGGGCGCAATGTCTGGACGTTTCCAATTTGGCAGCCGGGCTCTGCCAGAGAGAGATACAGAGTGTTGCCCCATTACGAAGCAATGCTTTAGCAGAGCGCGAATGTCTGTGTGGCAGCGAATGCAGTTCCAAGGGACAGTGAAAACCAGCTAGAGCTTTCAGTGCTGGCAGCTTTCCTGTGGGCGCAATGTCTGGACGTTTCCAATTTGGCAGCCGGGCTCTGCCAGAGAGAGATACAGAGTGTTGCCCAATTACCAAGTTAAGCTTTAGCAGAGCGCGAATGTCTGTGTGGCAGCGAATGCAGTTCCAAGGGACAGTGAAAACCAGCTAGAGCTTTCAGTGCTGGCAGCTTTCCTGTGGGCGCAATCTCTGGACGTTTCCAATTTGGCAGCCGGGCTCTGCCAGAGAGAGATACAGAGTGTTGCCCCATTACGAAGCAATGCTTTAGCAGAGCGCGAATGTCTGTGTGGCAGCGAATGCAGTTCCAAGGGACAGTGAAAACCAGCTAGAGCTTTCAGTGCTGGCAGCTTTCCTGTGGGCGCAATCTCTGGACGTTTCCAATTTGGCAGCCGGGCTCTGCCAGAGAGAGATACAGAGTGTTGCCCCATTACGAAGCAATGCTTTAGCAGAGCGCGAATGTCTGTGTGGCAGCGAATGCAGTTCCAAGGGACAGTGAAAACCAGCTAGAGCTTTCAGTGCTGGCAGCTTTCCTGTGGGCGCAATCTCTGGACGTTTCCAATTTCGCAGCCGGGCTCTGCCAGAGAGAGATACAGAGTGTTGCCCCATTACGAAGCAATGCTTTAGCAGAGCGCGAATGTCTGTGTGGCAGCGAATGCAGTTCCAAGGGACAGTGAAAACCAGCTAGAGCTTTCAGTGCTGGCAGCTTTCCTGTGGGCGCAATGTCTGGACGTTTCCAATTTGGCAGCCGGGCTCTGCCAGAGAGAGATACAGAGTGTTGCCCCATTACGAAGCAATGCTTTAGCAGAGCGCGAATGTCTGTGTGGCAGCGAATGCAGTTCCAAGGGACAGTGAAAACCAGCTAGAGCTTTCAGTGCTGGCAGCTTTCCTGTGGGCGCAATCTCTGGACGTTTCCAATTTGGCAGCCGGGCTCTGCCAGAGAGAGATACAGAGTGTTGCCCCATTACGAAGCAATGCTTTAGCAGAGCGCGAATGTCTGTGTGGCAGCGAATGCAGTTCCAAGGGACAGTGAAAACCAGCTAGAGCTTTCAGTGCTGGCAGCTTTCCTGTGGGCGCAATCTCTGGACGTTTCCAATTTGGCAGCCGGGCTCTGCCAGAGAGAGATACAGAGTGTTGCCCCATTACGAAGCAATGCTTTAGCAGAGCGCGAATGTCTGTGTGGCAGCGAATGCAGTTCCAAGGGACAGTGAAAACCAGCTAGAGCTTTCAGTGCTGGCAGCTTTCCTGTGGGCGCAATCTCTGGACGTTTCCAATTTGGCAGCCGGGCTCTGCCAGAGAGAGATACAGAGTGTTGCCCCATTACGAAGCAATGCTTTAGCAGAGCGCGAATGTCTGTGTGGCAGCGAATGCAGTTCCAAGGGACAGTGAAAACCAGCTAGAGCTTTCAGTGCTGGCAGCTTTCCTGTGGGCGCAATCTCTGGACGTTTCCAATTTGGCAGCCGGGCTCTGCCAGAGAGAGATACAGAGTGTTGCCCCATTACGAAGCAATGCTTTAGCAGAGCGCGAATGTCTGTGTGGCAGCGAATGCAGTTCCAAGGGACAGTGAAAACCAGCTAGAGCTTTCAGTGCTGGCAGCTTTCCTGTGGGCGCAATCTCTGGACGTTTCCAATTTGGCAGCCGGGCTCTGCCAGAGAGAGATACAGAGTGTTGCCCCATTACGAAGCAATGCTTTAGCAGAGCGCGAATGTCTGTGTGGCAGCGAATGCAGTTCCAAGGGACAGTGAAAACCAGCTAGAGCTTTCAGTGCTGGCAGCTTTCCTGTGGGCGCAATCTCTGGACGTTTCCAATTTGGCAGCCGGGCTCTGCCAGAGAGAGATACAGAGTGTTGCCCCATTACGAAGCAATGCTTTAGCAGAGCGCGAATGTCTGTGTGGCAGCGAATGCAGTTCCAAGGGACAGTGAAAACCAGCTAGAGCTTTCAGTGCTGGCAGCTTTCCTGTGGGCGCAATCTCTGGACGTTTCCAATTTGGCAGCCGGGCTCTGCCAGAGAGAGATACAGAGTGTTGCCCCATTACCAAGCAATGCTTTAGCAGAGCGCGAATGTCTGTGTGGCAGCGAATGCAGTTCCAAGGGACAGTGAAAACCAGCTAGAGCTTTCAGTGCTGGCAGCTTTCCTGTGGGCGCAATGTCTGGACGTTTCCAATTTGGCAGCCGGGCTCTGCCAGAGAGAGATACAGAGTGTTGCCCCATTACCAAGCAATGCTTTAGCAGAGCGCAAATGTCTGTGTGGCAGCGAATGCAGTTCCAAGGGACAGTGAAAACCAGCTAGAGCTTTCAGTGCTGGCAGCTTTCCTGTGGGCGCAATCTCTGGACGTTTCCAATTTGGCAGCCGGGCTCTGCCAGAGAGAGATACAGAGTGTTGCCCCATTACGAAGCAATGCTTTAGCAGAGCGCGAATGTCTGTGTGGCAGCGAATGCAGTTCCAAGGGACAGTGAAAACCAGCTAGAGCTTTCAGTGCTGGCAGCTTTCCTGTGGGCGCAATGTCTGGACGTTTCCAATTTGGCAGCCGGGCTCTGCCAGAGAGAGATACAGAGTGTTGCCCCATTACGAAGCAATGCTTTAGCAGAGCGCGAATGTCTGTGTGGCAGCGAATGCAGTTCCAAGGGACAGTGAAAACCAGCTAGAGCTTTCAGTGCTGGCAGCTTTCCTGTGGGCGCAATCTCTGGACGTTTCCAATTTGGCAGCCGGGCTCTGCCAGAGAGAGATACAGAGTGTTGCCCCATTACGAAGCAAAGCTTTAGCAGAGCGCGAATGTCTGTGTGGCAGCGAATGCAGTTCCAAGGGACAGTGAAAACCAGCTAGAGCTTTCAGTGCTGGCAGCTTTCCTGTGGGCGCAATGTCTGGACGTTTCCAATTTGGCAGCCGGGCTCTGCCAGAGAGAGATACAGAGTGTTGCCCCATTACGAAGCAATGCTTTAGCAGAGCGCGAATGTCTGTGTGGCAGCGAATGCAGTTCCAAGGGACAGTGAAAACCAGCTAGAGCTTTCAGTGCTGGCAGCTTTCCTGTGGGCGCAATCTCTGGACGTTTCCAATTTGGCAGCCGGGCTCTGCCAGAGAGAGATACAGAGTGTTGCCCAATTACCAAGTTAAGCTTTAGCAGAGCGCGAATGTCTGTGTGGCAGCGAATGCAGTTCCAAGGGACAGTGAAAACCAGCTAGAGCTTTCAGTGCTGGCAGCTTTCCTGTGGGCGCAAGCTCTGGACGTTTCCAATTTGGCAGCCGGGCTCTGCCAGAGAGAGATACAGAGTGTTGCCCCATTAGGAAGCAATGCTTTAGCAGAGCGCGAATGTCTGTGTGGCAGCGAATGCAGTTCCAAGGGACAGTGAAAACCAGCTAGAGCTTTCAGTGCTGGCAGCTTTCCTGTGGGCGCAATGTCTGGACGTTTCCAATTTGGCAGCCGGGCTCTGCCAGAGAGAGATACAGAGTGTTGCCCCATTACGAAGCAATGCTTTAGCAGAGCGCGAATGTCTGTGTGGCAGCGAATGCAGTTCCAAGGGACAGTGAAAACCAGCTAGAGCTTTCAGTGCTGGCAGCTTTCCTGTGGGCGCAATCTCTGGACGTTTCCAATTTGGCAGCCGGGCTCTGCCAGAGAGAGATACAGAGTGTTGCCCAATTACCAAGTTAAGCTTTAGCAGAGCGCGAATGTCTGTGTGGCAGCGAATGCAGTTCCAAGGGACAGTGAAAACCAGCTAGAGCTTTCAGTGCTGGCAGCTTTCCTGTGGGCACAATCTCTTGACGTTTCCAATTTGGCAGCCGGGCTCTGCCAGAGAGAGATACAGAGTGTTGCCCCATTACGAAGCAATGCTTTAGCAGAGCGCGAATGTCTGTGTGGCAGCGAATGCAGTTCCAAGGGACAGTGAAAACCAGCTAGAGCTTTCAGTGCTGGCAGCTTTCCTGTGGGCGCAATGTCTGGACGTTTCCAATTTGGCAGCCGGGCTCTGCCAGAGAGAGATACAGAGTGTTGCCCCATTACGAAGCAATGCTTTAGCAGAGCGCGAATGTCTGTGTGGCAGCGAATGCAGTTCCAAGGGACAGTGAAAACCAGCTAGAGCTTTCAGTGCTGGCAGCTTTCCTGTGGGCGCAATCTCTGGACGTTTCCAATTTGGCAGCCGGGCTCTGCCAGAGAGAGATACAGAGTGTTGCCCAATTACCAAGTTAAGCTTTAGCAGAGCGCGAATGTCTGTGTGGCAGCGAATGCAGTTCCAAGGGACAGTGAAAACCAGCTAGAGCTTTCAGTGCTGGCAGCTTTCCTGTGGGCGCAATGTCTGGACGTTTCCAATTTGGCAGCCGGGCTCTGCCAGAGAGAGATACAGAGTGTTGCCCCATTACGAAGCAATGCTTTAGCAGAGCGCGAATGTCTGTGTGGCAGCGAATGCAGTTCCAAGGGACAGTGAAAACCAGCTAGAGCTTTCAGTGCTGGCAGCTTTCCTGTGGGCGCAATGTCTGGACGTTTCCAATTTGGCAGCCGGGCTCTGCCAGAGAGAGATACAGAGTGTTGCCCCATTACCAAGCAATGCTTTAGCAGAGCGCGAATGTCTGTGTGGCAGCGAATGCAGTTCCAAGGGACAGTGAAAACCAGCTAGAGCTTTCAGTGCTGGCAGCTTTCCTGTGGGCGCAATCTCTGGACGTTTCCAATTTGGCAGCCGGGCTCTGCCAGAGAGATATACAGAGTGTTGCCCCATTACGAAGCAAAGCTTTAGCAGAGCGTGAATGTCTGTGTGGCAGCGAATGCAGTTCCAAGGGACAGTGAAAACCAGCTAGAGCTTTCAGTGCTGGCAGCTTTCCTGTGGGCGCAATCTCTGGACATTTCCAATTTGGCAGCCGGGCTCTGCCAGAGAGAGATACAGATTGTTGCCCAATTACGAAGCAATGCTTTAGCAGAGCGCGAATGTCTGTGTGGCAGCGAATGCAGTTCCAAGGGACAGTGAAAACCAGCTAGAGCTTTCAGTGCTGGCATCTTTCCTGTGGGCGCAATCTCTGGACGTTTCCAATTTGGCAGCCGGGCTCTGCCAGAGAGAGATACAGAGTGTTGCCCCATTACGAAGCAATGCTTTAGCAGAGCGCGAATGTCTGTGTGGCACCGAATGCAGTTCCAAGGGACAGTGAAAACCAGCTAGAGCTTTCAGTGCTGGCAGCTTTCCTGTGGGCGCAATCTCTGGACGTTTCCAATTTGGCAGCCGGGCTCTGCCAGAGAGAGATACAGAGTGTTGCCCCATTACGAAGCAATGCTTTAGCAGAGCGCGAATGTCTGTGTGGCAGCGAATGCAGTTCCAAGGGACAGTGAAAACCAGCTAGAGCTTTCAGTGCTGGCAGCTTTCCTGTGGGTGCAATCTGTGGACGTTTCCAATTTGGCAGCCGGGCTCTGCCAGAGAGATATACAGAGTGTTGCCCAATTACCAAGTTAAGCTTTAGCAGAGCGCGAATGTCTGTGTGGCAGCGAATGCAGTTCCAAGGGACAGTGAAAACCAGCTAGAGCTTTCAGTGCTGGCAGCTTTCCTGTGGGCGCAATCTCTGGACGTTTCCAATTTGGCAGCCCGGCTCTGCCAGAGAGAGATACAGAGTGTTGCCCCATTAGGAAGCAATGCTTTAGCAGAGCGCGAATGTCTGTGTGGCAGCGAATGCAGTTCCAAGGGACAGTGAAAACCAGCTAGAGCTTTCAGTGCTGGCAGCTTTCCTGTGGGCGCAATCTCTGGACGTTTCCAATTTGGCAGCCGGGCTCTGCCAGAGAGAGATACAGAGTGTTGCCCCATTACGAAGCAATGCTTTAGCAGAGCGCGAATGTCTGTGTGGCAGCGAATGCAGTTCCAAGGGACAGTGAAAACCAGCTAGAGCTTTCAGTGCTGGCAGCTTTCCTGTGGGCGCAATCTCTGGACGTTTCCAATTTGGCAGCCGGGCTCTGCCAGAGAGAGATACAGAGTGTTGCCCCATTACGAAGCAATGCTTTAGCAGAGCGCGAATGTCTGTGTGGCAGCGAATGCAGTTCCAAGGGACAGTGAAAACCAGCTAGAGCTTTCAGTGCTGGCAGCTTTCCTGTGGGCGCAATCTCTGGACGTTTCCAATTTGGCAGCCGGGCTCTGCCAGAGAGAGATACAGAGTGTTGCCCCATTACGAAGCAATGCTTTAGCAGAGCGCGAATGTCTGTGTGGAAGCGAATGCAGTTCCAAGGGACAGTGAAAACCAGCTAGAGCTTTCAGTGCTGGCAGCTTTCCTGTGGGCGCAATCTCTGGACGTTTCCAATTTGGCAGCCGGGCTCTGCCAGAGAGAGATACAGAGTGTTGCCCCATTACCAAGCAATGCTTTAGCAGAGCGCGAATGTCTGTGTGGCAGCGAATGCAGTTCCAAGGGACAGTGAAAACCAGCTAGAGCTTTCAGTGCTGGCAGCTTTCCTGTGGGCGCAATGTCTGGACGTTTCCAATTTGGCAGCCGGGCTCTGCCAGAGAGAGATACAGAGTGTTGCCCCATTACCAAGCAATGCTTTAGCAGAGCGCAAATGTCTGTGTGGCAGCGAATGCAGTTCCAAGGGACAGTGAAAACCAGCTAGAGCTTTCAGTGCTGGCAGCTTTCCTGTGGGCGCAATCTCTGGACGTTTCCAATTTGGCAGCCGGGCTCTGCCAGAGAGAGATACAGAGTGTTGCCCCATTACGAAGCAATGCTTTAGCAGAGCGCGAATGTCTGTGTGGCAGCGAATGCAGTTCCAAGGGACAGTGAAAACCAGCTAGAGCTTTCAGTGCTGGCAGCTTTCCTGTGGGCGCAATCTCTGGACGTTTCCAATTTGGCAGCCGGGCTCTGCCAGAGAGAGATACAGAGTGTTGCCCCATTACGAAGCAAAGCTTTAGCAGAGCGCGAATGTCTGTGTGGCAGCGAATGCAGTTCCAAGGGACAGTGAAAACCAGCTAGAGCTTTCAGTGCTGGCAGCTTTCCTGTGGGCGCAATCTCTGGACGTTTCCAATTTGGCAGCCGGGCTCTGCCAGAGAGAGATACAGAGTGTCGCCCCATTACGAAGCAATGCTTTAGCAGAGCGCGAATGTCTGTGTGGCAGCGAATGCAGTTCCAAGGGACAGTGAAAACCAGCTAGAGCTTTCAGTGCTGGCAGCTTTCCTGTGGGCGCAATGTCTGGACGTTTCCAATTTGGCAGCCGGGCTCTGCCAGAGAGAGATACAGAGTGTTGCCCAATTACCAAGTTAAGCTTTAGCAGAGCGCGAATGTCTGTGTGGCAGCGAATGCAGTTCCAAGGGACAGTGAAAACCAGCTAGAGCTTTCAGTGCTGGCAGCTTTCCTGTGGGCGCAATCTCTGGACGTTTCCAATTTGGCAGCCGGGCTCTGCCAGAGAGAGATACAGAGTGTTGCCCCATTAGGAAGCAATGCTTTAGCAGAGCGCGAATGTCTGTGTGGCAGCGAATGCAGTTCCAAGGGACAGTGAAAACCAGCTAGAGCTTTCAGTGCTGGCAGCTTTCCTGTGGGCGCAATGTCTGGACGTTTCCAATTTGGCAGCCGGGCTCTGCCACAGAGAGATACAGAGTGTTGCCCCATTACGAAGCAATGCTTTAGCAGAGCGCGAATGTCTGTGTGGCAGCGAATGCAGTTCCAAGGGACAGTGAAAACCAGCTAGAGCTTTCAGTGCTGGCAGCTTTCCTGTGGGCGCAATCTCTGGACGTTTCCAATTTGGCAGCCGGGCTCTGCCAGAGAGAGATACAGAGTGTTGCCCCATTACGAAGCAATGCTTTAGCAGAGCGCGAATGTCTGTGTGGCAGCGAATGCAGTTCCAAGGGACAGTGAAAACCAGCTAGAGCTTTCAGTGCTGGCAGCTTTCCTGTGGGCGCAATCTCTGGACGTTTCCAATTTGGCAGCCAGGCTCTGCCAGAGAGAGATACAGAGTGTTGCCCAATTACCAAGTTAAGCTTTAGCAGAGCGCGAATGTCTGTGTGGCAGCGAATGCAGTTCCAAGGGACAGTGAAAACCAGCTAGAGCTTTCAGTGCTGGCAGCTTTCCTGTGGGCGCAATGTCTGGACGTTTCCAATTTGGCAGCCGGGCTCTGCCAGAGAGAGATACAGAGTGTTGCCCCATTACGAAGCAATGCTTTAGCAGAGCGCGAATGTCTGTGTGGCAGCGAATGCAGTTCCAAGGGACAGTGAAAACCAGCTAGAGCTTTCAGTGCTGGCAGCTTTCCTGTGGGCGCAATCTCTGGACGTTTCCAATTTGGCAGCCGGGCTCTGCCAGAGAGAGATACAGAGTGTTGCCCCATTACGAAGCAATGCTTTAGCAGAGCGCGAATGTCTGTGTGGCAGCGAATGCAGTTCCAAGGGACAGTGAAAACCAGCTAGAGCTTTCAGTGCTGGCAGCTTTCCTGTGGGCGCAATCTCTGGACGTTTCCAATTTGGCAGCCGGGCTCTGCCAGAGAGAGATACAGAGTGTTGCCCCATTACGAAGCAATGCTTTAGCAGAGCGCGAATGTCTGTGTGGCAGCGAATGCAGTTCCAAGGGACAGTGAAAACCAGCTAGAGCTTTCAGTGCTGGCAGCTTTCCTGTGGGCGCAATCTCTGGACGTTTCCAATTTGGCAGCCGGGCTCTGCCAGAGAGAGATACAGAGTGTTGCCCCATTACGAAGCAATGCTTTAGCAGAGCGCGAATGTCTGTGTGGCAGCGAATGCAGTTCCAAGGGACAGTGAAAACCAGCTAGAGCTTTCAGTGCTGGCAGCTTTCCTGTGGGCGCAATCTCTGGACGTTTCCAATTTGGCAGCCGGGCTCTGCCAGAGAGAGATACAGAGTGTTGCCCCATTACCAAGCAATGCTTTAGCAGAGCGCGAATGTCTGTGTGGCAGCGAATGCAGTTCCAAGGGACAGTGAAAACCAGCTAGAGCTTTCAGTGCTGGCAGCTTTCCTGTGGGCGCAATGTCTGGACGTTTCCAATTTGGCAGCCGGGCTCTGCCAGAGAGAGATACAGTGTTGCCCCATTACGAAGCAATGCTTTAGCAGAGCGCGAATGTCTGTGTGGCAGCGAATGCAGTTCCAAGGGACAGTGAAAACCAGCTAGAGCTTTCAGTGCTGGCAGCTTTCCTGTGGGCGCAATCTCTGGACGTTTCCAATTTGGCAGCCGGGCTCTGCCAGAGAGAGATACAGAGTGTTGCCCCATTACGAAGCAATGCTTTAGCAGAGCGCGAATGTCTGTGTGGCAGCGAATGCAGTTCCAAGGGACAGTGAAAACCAGCTAGAGCTTTCAGTGCTGGCAGCTTTCCTGTGGGCGCAATGTCTGGACGTTTCCAATTTGGCAGCCGGGCTCTGCCAGAGAGAGATACAGAGTGTTGCCCCATTAGGAAGCAATGCTTTAGCAGAGCGCGAATGTCTGTGTGGCAGCGAATGCAGTTCCAAGGGACAGTGAAAACCAGCTAGAGCTTTCAGTGCTGGCAGCTTTCCTGTGGGCGCAATCTCTGGACGTTTCCAATTTGGCAGCCGGGCTCTGCCAGAGAGAGATACAGAGTGTTGCCCCATTACGAAGCAAAGCTTTAGCAGAGCGCGAATGTCTGTGTGGCAGCGAATGCAGTTCCAAGGGACAGTGAAAACCAGCTAGAGCTTTCAGTGCTGGCAGCTTTCCTGTGGGCGCAATCTCTGGACGTTTCCAATTTGGCAGCCGGGCTCTGCCAGAGAGAGATACAGAGTGTCGCCCCATTACGAAGCAATGCTTTAGCAGAGCGCGAATGTCTGTGTGGCAGCGAATGCAGTTCCAAGGGACAGTGAAAACCAGCTAGAGCTTTCAGTGCTGGCAGCTTTCCTGTGGGCGCAATCTCTGGACGTTTCCAATTTGGCAGCCGGGCTCTGCCAGAGAGAGATACAGAGTGTTGCCCAATTACCAAGTTAAGCTTTAGCAGAGCGCGAATGTCTGTGTGGCAGCGAATGCAGTTCCAAGGGACAGTGAAAACCAGCTAGAGCTTTCAGTGCTGGCAGCTTTCCTGTGGGCGCAATGTCTGGACGTTTCCAATTTGGCAGCCGGGCTCTGCCAGAGAGAGATACAGAGTGTTGCCCCATTAGGAAGCAATGCTTTAGCAGAGCGCGAATGTCTGTGTGGCAGCGAATGCAGTTCCAAGGGACAGTGAAAACCAGCTAGAGCTTTCAGTGCTGGCAGCTTTCCTGTGGGCGCAATGTCTGGACGTTTCCAATTTGGCAGCCGGGCTCTGCCAGAGAGAGATACAGAGTGTTGCCCCATTACGAAGCAATGCTTTAGCAGAGCGCGAATGTCTGTGTGGCAGCGAATGCAGTTCCAAGGGACAGTGAAAACCAGCTAGAGCTTTCAGTGCTGGCAGCTTTCCTGTGGGCGCAATCTCTGGACGTTTCCAATTTGGCAGCCGGGCTCTGCCAGAGAGAGATACAGAGTGTTGCCCCATTACGAAGCAATGCTTTAGCAGAGCGCGAATGTCTGTGTGGCAGCGAATGCAGTTCCAAGGGACAGTGAAAACCAGCTAGAGCTTTCAGTGCTGGCAGCTTTCCTGTGGGCGCAATCTCTGGACGTTTCCAATTTCGCAGCCGGGCTCTGCCAGAGAGAGATACAGAGTGTCGCCCCATTACGAAGCAAAGCTTTAGCAGAGCGCGAATGTCTGTGTGGCAGCGAATGCAGTTCCAAGGGACAGTGAAAACCAGCTAGAGCTTTCAGTGCTGGCAGCTTTCCTGTGGGCGCAATGTCTGGACGTTTCCAATTTGGCAGCCGGGCTCTGCCAGAGAGAGATACAGAGTGTTGCCCCATTACGAAGCAATGCTTTAGCAGAGCGCGAATGTCTGTGTGGCAGCGAATGCAGTTCCAAGGGACAGTGAAAACCAGCTAGAGCTTTCAGTGCTGGCAGCTTTCCTGTGGGCGCAATGTCTGGACGTTTCCAATTTGGCAGCCGGGCTCTGCCAGAGAGAGATACAGAGTGTTGCCCCATTACGAAGCAATGCTTTAGCAGAGCGCGAATGTCTGTGTGGCAGCGAATGCAGTTCCAAGGGACAGTGAAAACCAGCTAGAGCTTTCAGTGCTGGCAGCTTTCCTGTGGGCGCAATCTCTGGACGTTTCCAATTTGGCAGCCGGGCTCTGCCAGAGAGAGATAGAGAGTGTTGCCCCATTACGAAGCAATGCTTTAGCAGAGCGCGAATGTCTGTGTGGCAGCGAATGCAGTTCCAAGGGACAGTGAAAACCAGCTAGAGCTTTCAGTGCTGGCAGCTTTCCTGTGGGCGCAATCTCTGGACGTTTCCAATTTGGCAGCCGGGCTCTGCCAGAGAGAGATACAGAGTGTTGCCCCATTACGAAGCAATGCTTTAGCAGAGCGCGAATGTCTGTGTGGCAGCGAATGCAGTTCCAAGGGACAGTGAAAACCAGCTAGAGCTTTCAGTGCTGGCAGCTTTCCTGTGGGCGCAATCTCTGGACGTTTCCAATTTGGCAGCCGGGCTCTGCCAGAGAGAGATACAGAGTGTTGCCCCATTACGAAGCAAAGCTTTAGCAGAGCGCGAATGTCTGTGTGGCAGCGAATGCAGTTCCAAGGGACAGTGAAAACCAGCTAGAGCTTTCAGTGCTGGCAGCTTTCCTGTGGGCGCAATGTCTGGACGTTTCCAATTTGGCAGCCGGGCTCTGCCAGAGAGAGATACAGAGTGTCGCCCCATTACGAAGCAAAGCTTTAGCAGAGCGCGAATGTCTGTGTGGCAGCGAATGCAGTTCCAAGGGACAGTGAAAACCAGCTAGAGCTTTCAGTGCTGGCAGCTTTCCTGTGGGCGCAATCTCTGGACGTTTCCAATTTGGCAGCCGGGCTCTGCCAGAGAGAGATACAGAGTGTTGCCCCATTACGAAGCAATGCTTTAGCAGAGCGCGAATGTCTGTGTGGCAGCGAATGCAGTTCCAAGGGACAGTGAAAACCAGCTAGAGCTTTCAGTGCTGGCAGCTTTCCTGTGGGTGCAATCTGTGGACGTTTCCAATTTGGCAGCCGGGCTCTGCCAGAGAGATATACAGAGTGTTGCCCAATTACCAAGTTAAGCTTTAGCAGAGCGCGAATGTCTGTGTGGCAGCGAATGCAGTTCCAAGGGACAGTGAAAACCAGCTAGAGCTTTCAGTGCTGGCAGCTTTCCTGTGGGCGCAATCTCTGGACGTTTCCAATTTGGCAGCCCGGCTCTGCCAGAGAGAGATACAGAGTGTTGCCCCATTAGGAAGCAATGCTTTAGCAGAGCGCGAATGTCTGTGTGGCAGCGAATGCAGTTCCAAGGGACAGTGAAAACCAGCTAGAGCTTTCAGTGCTGGCAGCTTTCCTGTGGGCGCAATCTCTGGACGTTTCCAATTTGGCAGCCGGGCTCTGCCAGAGAGAGATACAGAGTGTTGCCCCATTACGAAGCAATGCTTTAGCAGAGCGCGAATGTCTGTGTGGCAGCGAATGCAGTTCCAAGGGACAGTGAAAACCAGCTAGAGCTTTCAGTGCTGGCAGCTTTCCTGTGGGCGCAATCTCTGGACGTTTCCAATTTGGCAGCCGGGCTCTGCCAGAGAGAGATACAGAGTGTTGCCCCATTACGAAGCAATGCTTTAGCAGAGCGCGAATGTCTGTGTGGCAGCGAATGCAGTTCCAAGGGACAGTGAAAACCAGCTAGAGCTTTCAGTGCTGGCAGCTTTCCTGTGGGCGCAATCTCTGGACGTTTCCAATTTGGCAGCCGGGCTCTGCCAGAGAGAGATACAGAGTGTTGCCCCATTACGAAGCAATGCTTTAGCAGAGCGCGAATGTCTGTGTGGCAGCGAATGCAGTTCCAAGGGACAGTGAAAACCAGCTAGAGCTTTCAGTGCTGGCAGCTTTCCTGTGGGCGCAATCTCTGGACGTTTCCAATTTGGCAGCCGGGCTCTGCCAGAGAGAGATACAGAGTGTTGCCCCATTACCAAGCAATGCTTTAGCAGAGCGCGAATGTCTGTGTGGCAGCGAATGCAGTTCCAAGGGACAGTGAAAACCAGCTAGAGCTTTCAGTGCTGGCAGCTTTCCTGTGGGCGCAATGTCTGGACGTTTCCAATTTGGCAGCCGGGCTCTGCCAGAGAGAGATACAGTGTTGCCCCATTACGAAGCAATGCTTTAGCAGAGCGCGAATGTCTGTGTGGCAGCGAATGCAGTTCCAAGGGACAGTGAAAACCAGCTAGAGCTTTCAGTGCTGGCAGCTTTCCTGTGGGCGCAATCTCTGGACGTTTCCAATTTGGCAGCCGGGCTCTGCCAGAGAGAGATACAGAGTGTTGCCCCATTACGAAGCAATGCTTTAGCAGAGCGCGAATGTCTGTGTGGCAGCGAATGCAGTTCCAAGGGACAGTGAAAACCAGCTAGAGCTTTCAGTGCTGGCAGCTTTCCTGTGGGCGCAATGTCTGGACGTTTCCAATTTGGCAGCCGGGCTCTGCCAGAGAGAGATACAGAGTGTTGCCCCATTACGAAGCAATGCTTTAGCAGAGCGCGAATGTCTGTGTGGCAGCGAATGCAGTTCCAAGGGACAGTGAAAACCAGCTAGAGCTTTCAGTGCTGGCAGCTTTCCTGTGGGCGCAATCTCTGGACGTTTCCAATTTGGCAGCCGGGCTCTGCCAGAGAGAGATACAGAGTGTTGCCCCATTACGAAGCAAAGCTTTAGCAGAGCGCGAATGTCTGTGTGGCAGCGAATGCAGTTCCAAGGGACAGTGAAAACCAGCTAGAGCTTTCAGTGCTGGCAGCTTTCCTGTGGGCGCAATCTCTGGACGTTTCCAATTTGGCAGCCGGGCTCTGCCAGAGAGAGATACAGAGTGTCGCCCCATTACGAAGCAATGCTTTAGCAGAGCGCGAATGTCTGTGTGGCAGCGAATGCAGTTCCAAGGGACAGTGAAAACCAGCTAGAGCTTTCAGTGCTGGCAGCTTTCCTGTGGGCGCAATCTCTGGACGTTTCCAATTTGGCAGCCGGGCTCTGCCAGAGAGAGATACAGAGTGTTGCCCAATTACCAAGTTAAGCTTTAGCAGAGCGCGAATGTCTGTGTGGCAGCGAATGCAGTTCCAAGGGACAGTGAAAACCAGCTAGAGCTTTCAGTGCTGGCAGCTTTCCTGTGGGCGCAATGTCTGGACGTTTCCAATTTGGCAGCCGGGCTCTGCCAGAGAGAGATACAGAGTGTTGCCCCATTAGGAAGCAATGCTTTAGCAGAGCGCGAATGTCTGTGTGGCAGCGAATGCAGTTCCAAGGGACAGTGAAAACCAGCTAGAGCTTTCAGTGCTGGCAGCTTTCCTGTGGGCGCAATGTCTGGACGTTTCCAATTTGGCAGCCGGGCTCTGCCAGAGAGAGATACAGAGTGTTGCCCCATTACGAAGCAATGCTTTAGCAGAGCGCGAATGTCTGTGTGGCAGCGAATGCAGTTCCAAGGGACAGTGAAAACCAGCTAGAGCTTTCAGTGCTGGCAGCTTTCCTGTGGGCGCAGTCTCTGGACGTTTCCAATTTGGCAGCCGGGCTCTGCCAGAGAGAGATAGAGAGTGTTGCCCCATTACGAAGCAATGCTTTAGCAGAGCGCGAATGTCTGTGTGGCAGCGAATGCAGTTCCAAGGGACAGTGAAAACCAGCTAGAGCTTTCAGTGCTGGCAGCTTTCCTGTGGGCGCAATCTCTGGACGTTTCCAATTTGGCAGCCGGGCTCTGCCAGAGAGAGATACAGAGTGTTGCCCCATTACGAAGCAATGCTTTAGCAGAGCGCGAATGTCTGTGTGGCAGCGAATGCAGTTCCAAGGGACAGTGAAAACCAGCTAGAGCTTTCAGTGCTGGCAGCTTTCCTGTGGGCGCAATCTCTGGACGTTTCCAATTTGGCAGCCGGGCTCTGCCAGAGAGAGATACAGAGTGTTGCCCCATTACGAAGCAATGCTTTAGCAGAGCGCGAATGTCTGTGTGGCAGCGAATGCAGTTCCAAGGGACAGTGAAAACCAGCTAGAGCTTTCAGTGCTGGCAGCTTTCCTGTGGGCGCAATCTCTGGACGTTTCCAATTTCGCAGCCGGGCTCTGCCAGAGAGAGATACAGAGTGTCGCCCCATTACGAAGCAAAGCTTTAGCAGAGCGCGAATGTCTGTGTGGCAGCGAATGCAGTTCCAAGGGACAGTGAAAACCAGCTAGAGCTTTCAGTGCTGGCAGCTTTCCTGTGGGCGCAATGTCTGGACGTTTCCAATTTGGCAGCCGGGCTCTGCCAGAGAGAGATACAGAGTGTTGCCCCATTACGAAGCAATGCTTTAGCAGAGCGCGAATGTCTGTGTGGCAGCGAATGCAGTTCCAAGGGACAGTGAAAACCAGCTAGAGCTTTCAGTGCTGGCAGCTTTCCTGTGGGCGCAATGTCTGGACGTTTCCAATTTGGCAGCCGGGCTCTGCCAGAGAGAGATACAGAGTGTTGCCCCATTACCAAGCAATGCTTTAGCAGAGCGCGAATGTCTGTGTGGCAGCGAATGCAGTTCCAAGGGACAGTGAAAACCAGCTAGAGCTTTCAGTGCTGGCAGCTTTCCTGTGGGCGCAATCTCTGGACGTTTCCAATTTGGCAGCCGGGCTCTGCCAGAGAGAGATAGAGAGTGTTGCCCCATTACGAAGCAATGCTTTAGCAGAGCGCGAATGTCTGTGTGGCAGCGAATGCAGTTCCAAGGGACAGTGAAAACCAGCTAGAGCTTTCAGTGCTGGCAGCTTTCCTGTGGGCGCAATCTCTGGACGTTTCCAATTTGGCAGCCGGGCTCTGCCAGAGAGAGATACAGAGTGTTGCCCCATTACGAAGCAATGCTTTAGCAGAGCGCGAATGTCTGTGTGGCAGCGAATGCAGTTCCAAGGGACAGTGAAAACCAGCTAGAGCTTTCAGTGCTGGCAGCTTTCCTGTGGGCGCAATCTCTGGACGTTTCCAATTTGGCAGCCGGGCTCTGCCAGAGAGAGATACAGAGTGTTGCCCCATTACGAAGCAAAGCTTTAGCAGAGCGCGAATGTCTGTGTGGCAGCGAATGCAGTTCCAAGGGACAGTGAAAACCAGCTAGAGCTTTCAGTGCTGGCAGCTTTCCTGTGGGCGCAATGTCTGGACGTTTCCAATTTGGCAGCCGGGCTCTGCCAGAGAGAGATACAGAGTGTCGCCCCATTACGAAGCAAAGCTTTAGCAGAGCGCGAATGTCTGTGTGGCAGCGAATGCAGTTCCAAGGGACAGTGAAAACCAGCTAGAGCTTTCAGTGCTGGCAGCTTTCCTGCGGGCGCAATGTCTGGACGTTTCCAATTTGGCAGCCGGGCTCTGCCAGAGAGAGATACAGAGTGTTGCCCCATTACGAAGCAAAGCTTTAGCAGAGCGCGAATGTCTGTGTGGCAGCGAATGCAGTTCCAAGGGACAGTGAAAACCAGCTAGAGCTTTCAGTGCTGGCAGCTTTCCTGTGGGCGCAATCTCTGGACGTTTCCAATTTGGCAGCCGGGCTCTGCCAGAGAGAGATACAGAGTGTTGCCCCATTACGAAGCAAAGCTTTAGCAGAGCGCGAATGTCTGTGTGGCAGCGAATGCAGTTCCAAGGGACAGTGAAAACCAGCTAGAGCTTTCAGTGCTGGCAGCTTTCCTGTGGGCGCAATGTCTGGACGTTTCCAATTTGGCAGCCGGGCTCTGCCAGAGAGAGATACAGAGTGTTGCCCCATTACGAAGCAAAGCTTTAGCAGAGCGCGAATGTCTGTGTGGCAGCGAATGCAGTTCCAAGGGACAGTGAAAACCAGCTAGAGCTTTCAGTGCTGGCAGCTTTCCTGTGGGCGCAATCTCTGGACGTTTCCAATTTGGCAGCCGGGCTCTGCCAGAGAGATATACAGAGTGTTGCCAACTTACCAAGTTATGCTTTAGCAGAGCGCGAATGTCTGTGTGGCAGCGAATGCAGTTCCAAGGGACAGTGAAAACCAGCTAGAGCTTTCAGTGCTGGCAGCTTTCCTGTGGGCGCAATCTCTGGACGTTTCCAATTTGGCAGCCGGGCTCTGCCAGAGAGAGATACAGAGTGTTGCCCCATTACGAAGCAATGCTTTAGCAGAGCGCGAATGTCTGTGTGGCAGCGAATGCAGTTCCAAGGGACAGTGAAAACCAGCTAGAGCTTTCAGTGCTGGCAGCTTTCCTGTGGGCGCAATCTCTGGACGTTTCCAATTTGGCAGCCGGGCTCTGCCAGAGAGAGATACAGAGTGTTGCCCCATTACGAAGCAATGCTTTAGCAGAGCGCGAATGTCTGTGTGGCAGCGAATGCAGTTCCAAGGGACAGTGAAAACCAGCTAGAGCTTTCAGTGCTGGCAGCTTTCCTGTGGGCGCAATCTCTGGACGTTTCCAATTTGGCAGCCGGGCTCTGCCAGAGAGAGATACAGAGTGTTGCCCCATTACGAAGCAATGCTTTAGCAGAGCGCGAATGTCTGTGTGGCAGCGAATGCAGTTCCAAGGGACAGTGAAAACCAGCTAGAGCTTTCAGTGCTGGCAGCTTTCCTGTGGGCGCAATCTCTGGACGTTTCCAATTTGGCAGCCGGGCTCTGCCAGAGAGAGATACAGAGTGTTGCCCCATTACGAAGCAATGCTTTAGCAGAGCGCGAATGTCTGTGTGGCAGCGAATGCAGTTCCAAGGGACAGTGAAAACCAGCTAGAGCTTTCAGTGCTGGCAGCTTTCCTGTGGGCGCAATCTCTGGACGTTTCCAATTTGGCAGCCGGGCTCTGCCAGAGAGAGATACAGAGTGTTGCCCCATTACGAAGCAAAGCTTTAGCAGAGCGCGAATGTCTGTGTGGCAGCGAATGCAGTTCCAAGGGACAGTGAAAACCAGCTAGAGCTTTCAGTGCTGGCAGCTTTCCTGTGGGCGCAATCTCTGGACGTTTCCAATTTGGCAGCCGGGCTCTGCCAGAGAGAGATACAGAGTGTTGCCCCATTACGAAGCAATGCTTTAGCAGAGCGCGAATGTCTGTGTGGCAGCGAATGCAGTTCCAAGGGACAGTGAAAACCAGCTAGAGCTTTCAGTGCTGGCAGCTTTCCTGTGGGCGCAATGTCTGGACGTTTCCAATTTGGCAGCCGGGCTCTGCCAGAGAGAGATACAGAGTGTTGCCCCATTAGGAAGCAATGCTTTAGCAGAGCGCGAATGTCTGTGTGGCAGCGAATGCAGTTCCAAGGGACAGTGAAAACCAGCTAGAGCTTTCAGTGCTGGCAGCTTTCCTGTGGGCGCAATGTCTGGACGTTTCCAATTTGGCAGCCGGGCTCTGCCAGAGAGAGATACAGAGTGTTGCCCCATTACGAAGCAATGCTTTAGCAGAGCGCGAATGTCTGTGTGGCAGCGAATGCAGTTCCAAGGGACAGTGAAAACCAGCTAGAGCTTTCAGTGCTGGCAGCTTTCCTGTGGGCAGAGTCTCTGGACGTTTCCAATTTGGCAGCCGGGCTCTGCCAGAGAGATATACAGAGTGTTGCCAACTTACCAAGTTATGCTTTAGCAGAGCGCGAATGTCTGTGTGGCAGCGAATGCAGTTCCAAGGGACAGTGAAAACCAGCTAGAGCTTTCAGTGCTGGCAGCTTTCCTGTGGGCGCAATCTCTGGACGTTTCCAATTTGGCAGCCGGGCTCTGCCAGAGAGAGATACAGAGTGTTGCCCCATTACGAAGCAATGCTTTAGCAGAGCGCGAATGTCTGTGTGGCAGCGAATGCAGTTCCAAGGGACAGTGAAAACCAGCTAGAGCTTTCAGTGCTGGCAGCTTTCCTGTGGGCGCAATCTCTGGACGTTTCCAATTTGGCAGCCGGGCTCTGCCAGAGAGAGATACAGAGTGTTGCCCCATTACGAAGCAATGCTTTAGCAGAGCGCGAATGTCTGTGTGGCAGCGAATGCAGTTCCAAGGGACAGTGAAAACCAGCTAGAGCTTTCAGTGCTGGCAGCTTTCCTGTGGGCGCAATCTCTGGACGTTTCCAATTTGGCAGCCGGGCTCTGCCAGAGAGAGATACAGAGTGTTGCCCCATTACGAAGCAATGCTTTAGCAGAGCGCGAATGTCTGTGTGGCAGCGAATGCAGTTCCAAGGGACAGTGAAAACCAGCTAGAGCTTTCAGTGCTGGCAGCTTTCCTGTGGGCGCAATCTCTGGACGTTTCCAATTTGGCAGCCGGGCTCTGCCAGAGAGAGATACAGAGTGTTGCCCCATTACGAAGCAATGCTTTAGCAGAGCGCGAATGTCTGTGTGGCAGCGAATGCAGTTCCAAGGGACAGTGAAAACCAGCTAGAGCTTTCAGTGCTGGCAGCTTTCCTGTGGGCGCAATCTCTGGACGTTTCCAATTTGGCAGCCGGGCTCTGCCAGAGAGAGATACAGAGTGTTGCCCCATTACGAAGCAAAGCTTTAGCAGAGCGCGAATGTCTGTGTGGCAGCGAATGCAGTTCCAAGGGACAGTGAAAACCAGCTAGAGCTTTCAGTGCTGGCAGCTTTCCTGTGGGCGCAATCTCTGGACGTTTCCAATTTGGCAGCCGGGCTCTGCCAGAGAGAGATACAGAGTGTTGCCCCATTACGAAGCAATGCTTTAGCAGAGCGCGAATGTCTGTGTGGCAGCGAATGCAGTTCCAAGGGACAGTGAAAACCAGCTAGAGCTTTCAGTGCTGGCAGCTTTCCTGTGGGCGCAATGTCTGGACGTTTCCAATTTGGCAGCCGGGCTCTGCCAGAGAGAGATACAGAGTGTTGCCCCATTAGGAAGCAATGCTTTAGCAGAGCGCGAATGTCTGTGTGGCAGCGAATGCAGTTCCAAGGGACAGTGAAAACCAGCTAGAGCTTTCAGTGCTGGCAGCTTTCCTGTGGGCGCAATGTCTGGACGTTTCCAATTTGGCAGCCGGGCTCTGCCAGAGAGAGATACAGAGTGTTGCCCCATTACGAAGCAATGCTTTAGCAGAGCGCGAATGTCTGTGTGGCAGCGAATGCAGTTCCAAGGGACAGTGAAAACCAGCTAGAGCTTTCAGTGCTGGCAGCTTTCCTGTGGGCAGAGTCTCTGGACGTTTCCAATTTGGCAGCCGGGCTCTGCCAGAGAGAGATAGAGAGTGTTGCCCCATTACGAAGCAATGCTTTAGCAGAGCGCGAATGTCTGTGTGGCAGCGAATGCAGTTCCAAGGGACAGTGAAAACCAGCTAGAGCTTTCAGTGCTGGCAGCTTTCCTGTGGGCGCAATCTCTGGACGTTTCCAATTTGGCAGCCGGGCTCTGCCAGAGAGAGATACAGAGTGTTGCCCCATTACGAAGCAATGCTTTAGCAGAGCGCGAATGTCTGTGTGGCAGCGAATGCAGTTCCAAGGGACAGTGAAAACCAGCTAGAGCTTTCAGTGCTGGCAGCTTTCCTGTGGGCGCAATGTCTGGACGTTTCCAATTTGGCAGCCGGGCTCTGCCAGAGAGAGATACAGAGTGTTGCCCCATTACGAAGCAATGCTTTAGCAGAGCGCGAATGTCTGTGTGGCAGCGAATGCAGTTCCAAGGGACAGTGAAAACCAGCTAGAGCTTTCAGTGCTGGCAGCTTTCCTGTGGGCGCAATCTCTGGACGTTTCCAATTTGGCAGCCGGGCTCTGCCAGAGAGAGATACAGAGTGTCGCCCCATTACGAAGCAAAGCTTTAGCAGAGCGCGAATGTCTGTGTGGCAGCGAATGCAGTTCCAAGGGACAGTGAAAACCAGCTAGAGCTTTCAGTGCTGGCAGCTTTCCTGTGGGCGCAATGTCTGGACGTTTCCAATTTGGCAGCCGGGCTCTGCCAGAGAGAGATACAGAGTGTTGCCCCATTACGAAGCAATGCTTTAGCAGAGCGCGAATGTCTGTGTGGCAGCGAATGCAGTTCCAAGGGACAGTGAAAACCAGCTAGAGCTTTCAGTGCTGGCAGCTTTCCTGTGGGCGCAATCTCTGGACGTTTCCAATTTGGCAGCCGGGCTCTGCCAGAGAGAGATACAGAGTGTTGCCCCATTACGAAGCAATGCTTTAGCAGAGCGCGAATGTCTGTGTGGCAGCGAATGCAGTTCCAAGGGACAGTGAAAACCAGCTAGAGCTTTCAGTGCTGGCAGCTTTCCTGTGGGCGCAATCTCTGGACGTTTCCAATTTGGCAGCCGGGCTCTGCCAGAGAGAGATACAGAGTGTTGCCCCATTAGGAAGCAATGCTTTAGCAGAGCGCGAATGTCTGTGTGGCAGCGAATGCAGTTCCAAGGGACAGTGAAAACCAGCTAGAGCTTTCAGTGCTGGCAGCTTTCCTGTGGGCGCAATGTCTGGACGTTTCCAATTTGGCAGCCGGGCTCTGCCAGAGAGAGATACAGAGTGTTGCCCCATTACGAAGCAATGCTTTAGCAGAGCGCGAATGTCTGTGTGGCAGCGAATGCAGTTCCAAGGGACAGTGAAAACCAGCTAGAGCTTTCAGTGCTGGCAGCTTTCCTGTGGGCAGAGTCTCTGGACGTTTCCAATTTGGCAGCCGGGCTCTGCCAGAGAGAGATAGAGAGTGTTGCCCCATTACGAAGCAATGCTTTAGCAGAGCGCGAATGTCTGTGTGGCAGCGAATGCAGTTCCAAGGGACAGTGAAAACCAGCTAGAGCTTTCAGTGCTGGCAGCTTTCCTGTGGGCGCAATCTCTGGACGTTTCCAATTTGGCAGCCGGGCTCTGCCAGAGAGAGATACAGAGTGTTGCCCCATTACGAAGCAATGCTTTAGCAGAGCGCGAATGTCTGTGTGGCAGCGAATGCAGTTCCAAGGGACAGTGAAAACCAGCTAGAGCTTTCAGTGCTGGCAGCTTTCCTGTGGGCGCAATGTCTGGACGTTTCCAATTTGGCAGCCGGGCTCTGCCAGAGAGAGATACAGAGTGTTGCCCCATTACGAAGCAATGCTTTAGCAGAGCGCGAATGTCTGTGTGGCAGCGAATGCAGTTCCAAGGGACAGTGAAAACCAGCTAGAGCTTTCAGTGCTGGCAGCTTTCCTGTGGGCGCAATCTCTGGACGTTTCCAATTTGGCAGCCGGGCTCTGCCAGAGAGAGATACAGAGTGTCGCCCCATTACGAAGCAAAGCTTTAGCAGAGCGCGAATGTCTGTGTGGCAGCGAATGCAGTTCCAAGGGACAGTGAAAACCAGCTAGAGCTTTCAGTGCTGGCAGCTTTCCTGTGGGCGCAATGTCTGGACGTTTCCAATTTGGCAGCCGGGCTCTGCCAGAGAGAGATACAGAGTGTTGCCCCATTACGAAGCAATGCTTTAGCAGAGCGCGAATGTCTGTGTGGCAGCGAATGCAGTTCCAAGGGACAGTGAAAACCAGCTAGAGCTTTCAGTGCTGGCAGCTTTCCTGTGGGCGCAATGTCTGGACGTTTCCAATTTGGCAGCCAGGCTCTGCCAGAGAGAGATACAGAGTGTTGCCCCATTACCAAGCAATGCTTTAGCAGAGCGCGAATGTCTGTGTGGCAGCGAATGCAGTTCCAAGGGACAGTGAAAACCAGCTAGAGCTTTCAGTGCTGGCAGCTTTCCTGTGGGCGCAATCTCTGGACGTTTCCAATTTGGCAGCCGGGCTCTGCCAGAGAGAGATACAGAGTGTTGCCCCATTATGAAGCAATGCTTTAGCAGAGCGCGAATGTCTGTGTGGCAGCGAATGCAGTTCCAAGGGACAGTGAAAACCAGCTAGAGCTTTCAGTGCTGGCAGCTTTCCTGTGGGCGCAATCTCTGGACGTTTCCAATTTGGCAGCCGGGCTCTGCCAGAGAGAGATACAGAGTGTTGCCCCATTACGAAGCAATGCTTTAGCAGAGCGCGAATGTCTGTGTGGCAGCGAATGCAGTTCCAAGGGACAGTGAAAACCAGCTAGAGCTTTCAGTGCTGGCAGCTTTCCTGTGGGCGCAATCTCTGGACGTTTCCAATTTGGCAGCCGGGCTCTGCCAGAGAGAGATACAGAGTGTTGCCCCATTACGAAGCAAAGCTTTAGCAGAGCGCGAATGTCTGTGTGGCAGCGAATGCAGTTCCAAGGGACAGTGAAAACCAGCTAGAGCTTTCAGTGCTGGCAGCTTTCCTGCGGGCGCAATGTCTGGACGTTTCCAATTTGGCAGCCGGGCTCTGCCAGAGAGATATACAGAGTGTTGCCCAATTTCCAAGTTAAGCTTTAGCAGAGCGCGAATGTCTGTGTGGCAGCGAATGCAGTTCCAAGGGACAGTGAAAACCAGCTAGAGCTTTCAGTGCTGGCAGCTTTCCTGTGGGCGCAATGTCTGGACGTTTCCAATTTGGCAGCCGGGCTCTGCCAGAGAGAGATACAGAGTGTTGCCCCATTACGAAGCAAAGCTTTAGCAGAGCGCGAATGTCTGTGTGGCAGCGAATGCAGTTCCAAGGGACAGTGAAAACCAGCTAGAGCTTTCAGTGCTGGCAGCTTTCCTGTGGGCGCAATCTCTGGACGTTTCCAATTTGGCAGCCGGGCTCTGCCAGAGAGAGATACAGAGTGTTGCCCCATTACGAAGCAAAGCTTTAGCAGAGCGCGAATGTCTGTGTGGCAGCGAATGCAGTTCCAAGGGACAGTGAAAACCAGCTAGAGCTTTCAGTGCTGGCAGCTTTCCTGTGGGCGCAATGTCTGGACGTTTCCAATTTGGCAGCCGGGCTCTGCCAGAGAGAGATACAGAGTGTTGCCCCATTAGGAAGCAATGCTTTAGCAGAGCGCGAATGTCTGTGTGGCAGCGAATGCAGTTCCAAGGGACAGTGAAAACCAGCTAGAGCTTTCAGTGCTGGCAGCTTTCCTGTGGGCGCAATCTCTGGACGTTTCCAATTTGGCAGCCGGGCTCTGCCAGAGAGAGATACAGAGTGTTGCCCCATTACGAAGCAATGCTTTAGCAGAGCGCGAATGTCTGTGTGGCAGCGAATGCAGTTCCAAGGGACAGTGAAAACCAGCTAGAGCTTTCAGTGCTGGCAGCTTTCCTGTGGGCGCAATGTCTGGACGTTTCCAATTTGGCAGCCGGGCTCTGCCAGAGAGAGATACAGAGTGTTGCCCCATTACGAAGCAATGCTTTAGCAGAGCGCGAATGTCTGTGTGGCAGCGAATGCAGTTCCAAGGGACAGTGAAAACCAGCTAGAGCTTTCAGTGCTGGCAGCTTTCCTGTGGGCGCAATCTCTGGACGTTTCCAATTTGGCAGCCGGGCTCTGCCAGAGAGAGATACAGAGTGTCGCCCCATTACGAAGCAAAGCTTTAGCAGAGCGCGAATGTCTGTGTGGCAGCGAATGCAGTTCCAAGGGACAGTGAAAACCAGCTAGAGCTTTCAGTGCTGGCAGCTTTCCTGTGGGCGCAATGTCTGGACGTTTCCAATTTGGCAGCCGGGCTCTGCCAGAGAGATATACAGATTGTTGCCCCATTACGAAGCAATGCTTTAGCAGAGCGTGAATGTCTGTGTGGCAGCGAATGCAGTTCCAAGGGACAGTGAAAACCAGCTAGAGCTTTCAGTGCTGGCAGCTTTCCTGTGGGCGCAATCTCTGGACGTTTCCAATTTGGCAGCCGGGCTCTGCCAGAGAGAGATACAGAGTGTTGCCCCATTACGAAGCAATGCTTTAGCAGAGCGCGAATGTCTGTGTGGCAGCGAATGCAGTTCCAAGGGACAGTGAAAACCAGCTAGAGCTTTCAGTGCTGGCATCTTTCCTGTGGGCGCAATCTCTGGACGTTTCCAATTTGGCAGCCGGGCTCTGCCAGAGAGAGATACAGAGTGTTGCCCCATTACCAAGCAATGCTTTAGCAGAGCGCAAATGTCTGTGTGGCAGCGAATGCAGTTCCAAGGGACAGTGAAAACCAGCTAGAGCTTTCAGTGCTGGCAGCTTTCCTGTGGGCGCAATCTCTGGACGTTTCCAATTTGGCAGCCGGGCTCTGCCAGAGAGAGATACAGAGTGTTGCCCCATTACGAAGCAATGCTTTAGCAGAGCGCGAATGTCTGTGTGGCAGCGAATGCAGTTCCAAGGGACAGTGAAAACCAGCTAGAGCTTTCAGTGCTGGCAGCTTTCCTGTGGGCGCAATGTCTGGACGTTTCCAATTTGGCAGCCGGGCTCTGCCAGAGAGAGATACAGAGTGTTGCCCCATTACGAAGCAATGCTTTAGCAGAGCGCGAATGTCTGTGTGGCAGCGAATGCAGTTCCAAGGGACAGTGAAAACCAGCTAGAGCTTTCAGTGCTGGCAGCTTTCCTGTGGGCGCAATGTCTGGACGTTTCCAATTTGGCAGCCGGGCTCTGCCAGAGAGAGATACAGAGTGTTGCCCCATTACGAAGCAAAGCTTTAGCAGAGCGCGAATGTCTGTGTGGCAGCGAATGCAGTTCCAAGGGACAGTGAAAACCAGCTAGAGCTTTCAGTGCTGGCAGCTTTCCTGTGGGCGCAATGTCTGGACGTTTCCAATTTGGCAGCCGGGCTCTGCCAGAGAGATATACAGAGTGTTGCCCACTTACCAAGTTAAGCTTTAGCAGAGCGCGAATGTCTGTGTGGCAGCGAATGCAGTTCCAAGGGACAGTGAAAACCAGCTAGAGCTTTCAGTGCTGGCAGCTTTCCTGTGGGCACAATGTCTGGACGTTTCCAATTTGGCAGCCGGGCTCTGCCAGAGAGAGATACAGAGTGTTGCCCCATTACGAAGCAATGCTTTAGCAGAGCGCGAATGTCTGTGTTGGCAGCGAATGCAGTTCCAAGGGACAGTGAAAACCAGCTAGAGCTTTCAGTGCTGGCAGCTTTCCTGTGGGCGCAATGTCTGGACGTTTCCAATTTGGCAGCCGGGCTCTGCCAGAGAGAGATACAGAGTGTTGCCCCATTACGAAGCAATGCTTTAGCAGAGCGCGAATGTCTGTGTGGCAGCGAATGCAGTTCCAAGGGACAGTGAAAACCAGCTGGAGCTTTCAGTGCTGGCAGCTTTCCTGTGGGCGCAATGTCTGGACGTTTCCAATTTGGCAGCCGGGCTCTGCCAGAGAGAGATACAGAGTGTTGCCCCATTACGAAGCAATGCTTTAGCAGAGCGCGAATGTCTGTGTGGCAGCGAATGCAGTTCCAAGGGACAGTGAAAACCAGCTAGAGCTTTCAGTGCTGGCAGCTTTCCTGTGGGCGCAATCTCTGGACGTTTCCAATTTGGCAGCCGGGCTCTGCCAGAGAGAGATACAGAGTGTTGCCCCATTACGAAGCAATGCTTTAGCAGAGCGCGAATGTCTGTGTGGCAGCGAATGCAGTTCCAAGGGACAGTGAAAACCAGCTAGAGCTTTCAGTGCTGGCAGCTTTCCTGTGGGCGCAATCTCTGGACGTTTCCAATTTGACAGCCGGGCTCTGCCAGAGAGAGATACAGAGTGTTGCCCCATTACGAAGCAATGCTTTAGCAGAGCGCGAATGTCTGTGTGGCAGCGAATGCAGTTCCAAGGGACAGTGAAAACCAGCTAGAGCTTTCAGTGCTGGCAGCTTTCCTGTGGGCGCAATCTCTGGACGTTTCCAATTTGGCAGCCGGGCTCTGCCAGAGAGAGATACAGAGTGTTGCCCAATTACCAAGTTAAGCTTTAGCAGAGCGCGAATGTCTGTGTGGCAGCGAATGCAGTTCCAAGGGACAGTGAAAACCAGCTAGAGCTTTCAGTGCTGGCAGCTTTCCTGTGGGCGCAATGTCTGGACGTTTCCAATTTGGCAGCCGGGCTCTGCCAGAGAGAGATACAGAGTGTTGCCCCATTACGAAGCAATGCTTTAGCAGAGCGTGAATGTCTGTGTGGCAGCGAATGCAGTTCCAAGGGACAGTGAAAACCAGCTAGAGCTTTCAGTGCTGGCAGCTTTCCTGTGGGCGCAATCTCTGGACGTTTCCAATTTGGCAGCCGGGCTCTGCCAGAGAGAGATACAGAGTGTTGCCCCATTAGGAAGCAATGCTTTAGCAGAGCGCGAATGTCTGTGTGGCAGCGAATGCAGTTCCAAGGGACAGTGAAAACCAGCTAGAGCTTTCAGTGCTGGCAGCTTTCCTGTGGGCGCAATCTCTGGACGTTTCCAATTTGGCAGCCGGGCTCTGCCAGAGAGAGATACAGAGTGTTGCCCCATTACGAAGCAATGCTTTAGCAGAGCGCGAATGTCTGTGTGGCAGCGAATGCAGTTCCAAGGGACAGTGAAAACCAGCTAGAGCTTTCAGTGCTGGCAGCTTTCCTGTGGGCGCAATCTCTGGACGTTTCCAATTTGGCAGCCGGGCTCTGCCAGAGAGAGATACAGAGTGTTGCCCCATTACGAAGCAAAGCTTTAGCAGAGCGCGAATGTCTGTGTGGCAGCGAATGCAGTTCCAAGGGACAGTGAAAACCAGCTAGAGCTTTCAGTGCTGGCAGCTTTCCTGTGGGCGCAATCTCTGGACGTTTCCAATTTGGCAGCCGGGCTCTGCCAGAGAGAGATACAGAGTGTTGCCCCATTACGAAGCAATGCTTTAGCAGAGCGCGAATGTCTGTGTGGCAGCGAATGCAGTTCCAAGGGACAGTGAAAACCAGCTAGAGCTTTCAGTGCTGGCAGCTTTCCTGTGGGCGCAATCTCTGGACGTTTCCAATTTGGCAGCCGGGCTCTGCCAGAGAGAGATACAGAGTGTTGCCCACTTACCAAGTTAAACTTTAGCAGAGCGCGAATGTCTGTGTGGCAGCGAATGCAGTTCCAAGGGACAGTGAAAACCAGCTAGAGCTTTCAGTGCTGGCAGCTTTCCTGTGGGCGCAATCTCTGGACGTTTCCAATTTGGCAGCCGGGCTCTGCCAGAGAGAGATACAGAGTGTTGCCCCATTAGGAAGCAATGCTTTAGCAGAGCGCGAATGTCTGTGTGGCAGCGAATGCAGTTCCAAGGGACAGTGAAAACCAGCTAGAGCTTTCAGTGCTGGCAGCTTTCCTGTGGGCGCAATGTCTGGACGTTTCCAATTTGGCAGCCGGGCTCTGCCAGAGAGAGATACAGAGTGTTGCCCCATTACGAAGCAATGCTTTAGCAGAGCGCGAATGTCTGTGTGGCAGCGAATGCAGTTCCAAGGGACAGTGAAAACCAGCTAGAGCTTTCAGTGCTGGCAGCTTTCCTGTGGGCGCAATGTCTGGACGTTTCCAATTTGGCAGCCGGGCTCTGCCAGAGAGAGATACAGAGTGTTGCCCCATTACGAAGCAATGCTTTAGCAGAGCGCGAATGTCTGTGTGGCAGCGAATGCAGTTCCAAGGGACAGTGAAAACCAGCTAGAGCTTTCAGTGCTGGCAGCTTTCCTGTGGGCGCAATCTCTGGACGTTTCCAATTTGGCAGCCGGGCTCTGCCAGAGAGAGATACAGAGTGTTGCCCCATTAGGAAGCAATGCTTTAGCAGAGCGCGAATGTCTGTGTGGCAGCGAATGCAGTTCCAAGGGACAGTGAAAACCAGCTAGAGCTTTCAGTGCTGGCAGCTTTCCTGTGGGCGCAATCTCTGGACGTTTCCAATTTGGCAGCCGGGCTCTGCCAGAGGGAGATACAGAGTGTTGCCCCATTACGAAGCAATGCTTTAGCAGAGCGCGAATGTCTGTGTGGCAGCGAATGCAGTTCCAAGGGACAGTGAAAACCAGCTAGAGCTTTCAGTGCTGGCAGCTTTCCTGTGGGCGCAATCTCTGGACGTTTCCAATTTGGCAGCCGGGCTCTGCCAGAGAGAGATACAGAGTGTTGCCCCATTACGAAGCAATGCTTTAGCAGAGCGCGAATGTCTGTGTGGCAGCGAATGCAGTTCCAAGGGACAGTGAAAACCAGCTAGAGCTTTCAGTGCTGGCAGCTTTCCTGTGGGCGCAATCTCTGGACGTTTCCAATTTGGCAGCCGGGCTCTGCCAGAGAGAGATACAGAGTGTTGCCCCATTACGAAGCAATGCTTTAGCAGAGCGCGAATGTCTGTGTGGCAGCGAATGCAGTTCCAAGGGACAGTGAAAACCAGCTAGAGCTTTCAGTGCTGGCAGCTTTCCTGTGGGCGCAATGTCTGGACGTTTCCAATTTGGCAGCCGGGCTCTGCCAGAGAGAGATACAGAGTGTTGCCCAATTACCAAGTTAAGCTTTAGCAGAGCGCGAATGTCTGTGTGGCAGCGAATGCAGTTCCAAGGGACAGTGAAAACCAGCTAGAGCTTTCAGTGCTGGCAGCTTTCCTGTGGGCGCAATGTCTGGACGTTTCCAATTTGGCAGCCGGGCTCTGCCAGAGAGAGATACAGAGTGTTGCCCCATTACGAAGCAATGCTTTAGCAGAGCGCGAATGTCTGTGTGGCAGCGAATGCAGTTCCAAGGGACAGTGAAAACCAGCTAGAGCTTTCAGTGCTGGCAGCTTTCCTGTGGGCGCAATCTCTGGACGTTTCCAATTTGGCAGCCGGGCTCTGCCAGAGAGAGATACAGAGTGTTGCCCCATTAGGAAGCAATGCTTTAGCAGAGCGCGAATGTCTGTGTGGCAGCGAATGCAGTTCCAAGGGACAGTGAAAACCAGCTAGAGCTTTCAGTGCTGGCAGCTTTCCTGTGGGCGCAATCTCTGGACGTTTCCAATTTGGCAGCCGGGCTCTGCCAGAGAGAGATACAGAGTGTTGCCCCATTACGAAGCAATGCTTTAGCAGAGCGCGAATGTCTGTGTGGCAGCGAATGCAGTTCCAAGGGACAGTGAAAACCAGCTAGAGCTTTCAGTGCTGGCAGCTTTCCTGTGGGCGCAATCTCTGGACGTTTCCAATTTGGCAGCCGGGCTCTGCCAGAGAGAGATACAGAGTGTTGCCCCATTACGAAGCAAAGCTTTAGCAGAGCGCGAATGTCTGTGTGGCAGCGAATGCAGTTCCAAGGGACAGTGAAAACCAGCTAGAGCTTTCAGTGCTGGCAGCTTTCCTGTGGGCGCAATCTCTGGACGTTTCCAATTTGGCAGCCGGGCTCTGCCAGAGAGAGATACAGAGTGTTGCCCCATTACGAAGCAATGCTTTAGCAGAGCGCGAATGTCTGTGTGGCAGCGAATGCAGTTCCAAGGGACAGTGAAAACCAGCTAGAGCTTTCAGTGCTGGCAGCTTTCCTGTGGGCGCAATCTCTGGACGTTTCCAATTTGGCAGCCGGGCTCTGCCAGAGAGATATACAGAGTGTTGCCCACTTACCAAGTTAAGCTTTAGCAGAGCGCGAATGTCTGTGTGGCAGCGAATGCAGTTCCAAGGGACAGTGAAAACCAGCTAGAGCTTTCAGTGCTGGCAGCTTTCCTGTGGGCGCAATCTCTGGACGTTTCCAATTTGGCAGCCGGGCTCTGCCAGAGAGAGATACAGAGTGTTGCCCCATTACGAAGCAATGCTTTAGCAGAGCGCGAATGTCTGTGTGGCAGCGAATGCAGTTCCAAGGGACAGTGAAAACCAGCTAGAGCTTTCAGTGCTGGCAGCTTTCCTGTGGGCGCAATCTCTGGACGTTTCCAATTTGGCAGCCGGGCTCTGCCAGAGAGAGATACAGAGTGTTGCCCCATTACGAAGCAATGCTTTAGCAGAGCGCGAATGTCTGTGTGGCAGCGAATGCAGTTCCAAGGGACAGTGAAAACCAGCTAGAGCTTTCAGTGCTGGCAGCTTTCCTGTGGGCGCAATGTCTGGACGTTTCCAATTTGGCAGCCGGGCTCTGCCAGACAGAGATACAGAGTGTTGCCCCATTACGAAGCAATGCTTTAGCAGAGCGCGAATGTCTGTGTGGCAGCGAATGCAGTTCCAAGGGACAGTGAAAACCAGCTAGAGCTTTCAGTGCTGGCAGCTTTCCTGTGGGCGCAATGTCTGGACGTTTCCAATTTGGCAGCCGGGCTCTGCCAGAGAGAGATACAGAGTGTTGCCCCATTACGAAGCAATGCTTTAGCAGAGCGCGAATGTCTGTGTGGCAGCGAATGCAGTTCCAAGGGACAGTGAAAACCAGCTAGAGCTTTCAGTGCTGGCAGCTTTCCTGTGGGCGCAATCTCTGGACGTTTCCAATTTGGCAGCCGGGCTCTGCCAGAGAGAGATACAGAGTGTTGCCCCATTAGGAAGCAATGCTTTAGCAGAGCGCGAATGTCTGTGTGGCAGCGAATGCAGTTCCAAGGGACAGTGAAAACCAGCTAGAGCTTTCAGTGCTGGCAGCTTTCCTGTGGGCGCAATCTCTGGACGTTTCCAATTTGGCAGCCGGGCTCTGCCAGAGGGAGATACAGAGTGTTGCCCCATTACGAAGCAATGCTTTAGCAGAGCGCGAATGTCTGTGTGGCAGCGAATGCAGTTCCAAGGGACAGTGAAAACCAGCTAGAGCTTTCAGTGCTGGCAGCTTTCCTGTGGGCGCAATGTCTGGACGTTTCCAATTTGGCAGCCGGGCTCTGCCAGAGAGAGATACAGAGTGTTGCCCCATTACGAAGCAATGCTTTAGCAGAGCGCGAATGTCTGTGTGGCAGCGAATGCAGTTCCAAGGGACAGTGAAAACCAGCTAGAGCTTTCAGTGCTGGCAGCTTTCCTGTGGGCGCAATCTCTGGACGTTTCCAATTTGGCAGCCGGGCTCTGCCAGAGAGAGATACAGAGTGTTGCCCCATTACGAAGCAATGCTTTAGCAGAGCGCGAATGTCTGTGTGGCAGCGAATGCAGTTCCAAGGGACAGTGAAAACCAGCTAGAGCTTTCAGTGCTGGCAGCTTTCCTGTGGGCGCAATCTCTGGACGTTTCCAATTTGGCAGCCGGGCTCTGCCAGAGAGAGATACAGAGTGTTGCCCCATTACGAAGCAATGCTTTAGCAGAGCGCGAATGTCTGTGTGGCAGCGAATGCAGTTCCAAGGGACAGTGAAAACCAGCTAGAGCTTTCAGTGCTGGCAGCTTTCCTGTGGGCACAATCTCTGGACATTTCCAATTTGGCAGCCGGGCTCTGCCAGAGAGAGATACAGAGTGTTGCCCCATTACGAAGCAAAGCTTTAGCAGAGCGCGAATGTCTGTGTGGCAGCGAATGCAGTTCCAAGGGACAGTGAAAACCAGCTAGAGCTTTCAGTGCTGGCAGCTTTCCTGTGGGCGCAATGTCTGGACGTTTCCAATTTGGCAGCCGGGCTCTGCCAGAGAGAGATACAGAGTGTTGCCCCATTACGAAGCAATGCTTTAGCAGAGCGCAAATGTCTGTGTGGCAGCGAATGCAGTTCCAAGGGACAGTGAAAACCAGCTGGAGCTTTCAGTGCTGGCAGCTTTCCTGTGGGCGCAATGTCTGGACGTTTCCAATTTGGCAGCCGGGCTCTGCCAGAGAGAGATACAGAGTGTTGCCCCATTACGAAGCAATGCTTTAGCAGAGCGCGAATGTCTGTGTGGCAGCGAATGCAGTTCCAAGGGACAGTGAAAACCAGCTAGAGCTTTCAGTGCTGGCAGCTTTCCTGTGGGCGCAATCTCTGGACGTTTCCAATTTGGCAGCCGGGCTCTGCCAGAGAGAGATACAGAGTGTTGCCCCATTACGAAGCAATGCTTTAGCAGAGCGCGAATGTCTGTGTGGCAGCGAATGTAGTTCCAAGGGACAGTGAAAACCAGCTAGAGCTTTCAGTGCTGGCAGCTTTCCTGTGGGCGCAATCTCTGGACGTTTCCAATTTGGCAGCCGGGCTCTGCCAGAGAGAGATACAGAGTGTTGCCCCATTACCAAGCAATGCTTTAGCAGAGCGCGAATGTCTGTGTGGCAGCGAATGCAGTTCCAAGGGACAGTGAAAACCAGCTAGAGCTTTCAGTGCTGGCAGCTTTCCTGTGGGCGCAATGTCTGGACGTTTCCAATTTGGCAGCCGGGCTCTGCCAGAGAGATATACAGAGTGTTGCCCCATTACCAAGCAATGCTTTAGCAGAGCGCGAATGTCTGTGTGGCAGCGAATGCAGTTCCAAGGGACAGTGAAAACCAGCTAGAGCTTTCAGTGCTGGCAGCTTTCCTGTGGGCGCAATCTCTGGACGTTTCCAATTTGGCAGCCGGGCTCTGCCAGAGAGAGATACAGAGTGTTGCCCCATTACGAAGCAATGCTTTAGCAGAGCGCGAATGTCTGTGTGGCAGCGAATGCAGTTCCAAGGGACAGTGAAAACCAGCTAGAGCTTTCAGTGCTGGCAGCTTTCCTGTGGGCGCAATCTCTGGACGTTTCCAATTTGGCAGCCGGGCTCTGCCAGAGAGAGATACAGAGTGTTGCCCCATTACGAAGCAATGCTTTAGCAGAGCGCGAATGTCTGTGTGGCAGCGAATGCAGTTCCAAGGGACAGTGAAAACCAGCTAGAGCTTTCAGTGCTGGCAGCTTTCCTGTGGGCACAATCTCTGGACGTTTCCAATTTGGCAGCCGGGCTCTGCCAGAGAGAGATACAGAGTGTTGCCCCATTACGAAGCAATGCTTTAGCAGAGCGCGAATGTCTGTGTGGCAGCGAATGCAGTTCCAAGGGACAGTGAAAACCAGCTAGAGCTTTCAGTGCTGGCAGCTTTCCTGTGGGCGCAATGTCTGGACGTTTCCAATTTGGCAGCCGGGCTCTGCCAGAGAGAGATACAGAGTGTTGCCCCATTACGAAGCAATGCTTTAGCAGAGCGCGAATGTCTGTGTGGCAGCGAATGCAGTTCCAAGGGACAGTGAAAACCAGCTGGAGCTTTCAGTGCTGGCAGCTTTCCTGTGGGCGCAATGTCTGGACGTTTCCAATTTGGCAGCCGGGCTCTGCCAGAGAGAGATACAGAGTGTTGCCCCATTACGAAGCAATGCTTTAGCAGAGCGCGAATGTCTGTGTGGCAGCGAATGCAGTTCCAAGGGACAGTGAAAACCAGCTAGAGCTTTCAGTGCTGGCAGCTTTCCTGTGGGCGCAATCTCTGGACGTTTCCAATTTGGCAGCCGGGCTCTGCCAGAGAGAGATACAGAGTGTTGCCCCATTAGGAAGCAATGCTTTAGCAGAGCACGAATGTCTGTGTGGCAGCGAATGCAGTTCCAAGGGACAGTGAAAACCAGCTAGAGCTTCCAGTGCTGGCAGCTTTCCTGTGGGCGCAATGTCTGGACGTTTCCAATTTGGCAGCCGGGCTCTGCCAGAGAGAGATACAGAGTGTTGCCCCATTACGAAGCAATGCTTTAGCAGAGCGCGAATGTCTGTGTGGCAGCGAATGCAGTTCCAAGGGACAGTGAAAACCAGCTAGAGCTTTCAGTGCTGGCAGCTTTCCTGTGGGCGCAATCTCTGGACGTTTCCAATTTGGCAGCCGGGCTCTGCCAGAGAGAGATACAGAGTGTTGCCCCATTACGAAACAATGCTTTAGCAGAGCGCGAATGTCTGTGTGGCAGCGAATGCAGTTCCAAGGGACAGTGAAAACCAGCTAGAGCTTTCAGTGCTGGCAGCTTTCCTGTGGGCGCAATGTCTGGACGTTTCCAATTTGGCAGCCGGGCTCTGCCAGAGAGAGATACAGAGTGTTGCCCCATTACGAAGCAATGCTTTAGCAGAGCGCGAATGTCTGTGTGGCAGCGAATGCAGTTCCAAGGGACAGTGAAAACCAGCTAGAGCTTTCAGTGCTGGCAGCTTTCCTGTGGGCGCAATCTCTGGACGTTTCCAATTTGGCAGCCGGGCTCTGCCAGAGAGAGATACAGAGTGTTGCCCCATTAGGAAGCAAAGCTTTAGCAGAGCGCGAATGTCTGTGTGGCAGCGAATGCAGTTCCAAGGGACAGTGAAAACCAGCTAGAGCTTTCAGTGCTGGCAGCTTTCCTGTGGGCGCAATCTCTGGACGTTTCCAATTTGGCAGCCGGGCTCTGCCAGAGAGAGATACAGAGTGTTGCCCCATTACGAAGCAATGCTTTAGCAGAGCGCGAATGTCTGTGTGGCAGCGAATGCAGTTCCAAGGGACAGTGAAAACCAGCTAGAGCTTTCAGTGCTGGCAGCTTTCCTGTGGGCGCAATGTCTGGACGTTTCCAATTTGGCAGCCGGGCTCTGCCAGAGAGAGATACAGAGTGTTGCCCCATTACGAAGCAAAGCTTTAGCAGAGCGCGAATGTCTGTGTGGCAGCGAATGCAGTTCCAAGGGACAGTGAAAACCAGCTAGAGCTTTCAGTGCTGGCAGCTTTCCTGTGGGCGCAATCTCTGGACATTTCCAATTTGGCAGCCGGGCTCTGCCAGAGAGATATACAGAGTGTTGCCCCATTACCAAGCAATGCTTTAGCAGAGCGCGAATGTCTGTGTGGCAGCGAATGCAGTTCCAAGGGACAGTGAAAACCAGCTAGAGCTTTCAGTGCTGGCAGCTTTCCTGTGGGCGCAATCTCTGGACGTTTCCAATTTGGCAGCCGGGCTCTGCCAGAGAGAGATACAGAGTGTTGCCCCATTACGAAGCAATGCTTTAGCAGAGCGCGAATGTCTGTGTGGCAGCGAATGCAGTTCCAAGGGACAGTGAAAACCAGCTAGAGCTTTCAGTGCTGGCAGCTTTCCTGTGGGCGCAATCTCTGGACGTTTCCAATTTGGCAGCCGGGCTCTGCCAGAGAGAGATACAGAGTGTTGCCCCATTACGAAGCAATGCTTTAGCAGAGCGCGAATGTCTGTGTGGCAGCGAATGCAGTTCCAAGGGACAGTGAAAACCAGCTAGAGCTTTCAGTGCTGGCAGCTTTCCTGTGGGCGCAATGTCTGGACGTTTCCAATTTGGCAGCCGGGCTCTGCCAGAGAGAGATACAGAGTGTTGCCCCATTACGAAGCAATGCTTTAGCAGAGCGCGAATGTCTGTGTGGCAGCGAATGCAGTTCCAAGGGACAGTGAAAACCAGCTGGAGCTTTCAGTGCTGGCAGCTTTCCTGTGGGCGCAATGTCTGGACGTTTCCAATTTGGCAGCCGGGCTCTGCCAGAGAGAGATACAGAGTGTTGCCCCATTACGAAGCAATGCTTTAGCAGAGCGCGAATGTCTGTGTGGCAGCGAATGCAGTTCCAAGGGACAGTGAAAACCAGCTAGAGCTTTCAGTGCTGGCAGCTTTCCTGTGGGCGCAATCTCTGGACGTTTCCAATTTGGCAGCCGGGCTCTGCCAGAGAGAGATACAGAGTGTTGCCCCATTAGGAAGCAATGCTTTAGCAGAGCACGAATGTCTGTGTGGCAGCGAATGCAGTTCCAAGGGACAGTGAAAACCAGCTAGAGCTTCCAGTGCTGGCAGCTTTCCTGTGGGCGCAATGTCTGGACGTTTCCAATTTGGCAGCCGGGCTCTGCCAGAGAGAGATACAGAGTGTTGCCCCATTACGAAGCAATGCTTTAGCAGAGCGCGAATGTCTGTGTGGCAGCGAATGCAGTTCCAAGGGACAGTGAAAACCAGCTAGAGCTTTCAGTGCTGGCAGCTTTCCTGTGGGCGCAATCTCTGGACGTTTCCAATTTGGCAGCCGGGCTCTGCCAGAGAGAGATACAGAGTGTTGCCCCATTACGAAACAATGCTTTAGCAGAGCGCGAATGTCTGTGTGGCAGCGAATGCAGTTCCAAGGGACAGTGAAAACCAGCTAGAGCTTTCAGTGCTGGCAGCTTTCCTGTGGGCGCAATGTCTGGACGTTTCCAATTTGGCAGCCGGGCTCTGCCAGAGAGAGATACAGAGTGTTGCCCCATTACGAAGCAATGCTTTAGCAGAGCGCGAATGTCTGTGTGGCAGCGAATGCAGTTCCAAGGGACAGTGAAAACCAGCTAGAGCTTTCAGTGCTGGCAGCTTTCCTGTGGGCGCAATCTCTGGACGTTTCCAATTTGGCAGCCGGGCTCTGCCAGAGAGAGATACAGAGTGTTGCCCCATTAGGAAGCAAAGCTTTAGCAGAGCGCGAATGTCTGTGTGGCAGCGAATGCAGTTCCAAGGGACAGTGAAAACCAGCTAGAGCTTTCAGTGCTGGCAGCTTTCCTGTGGGCGCAATCTCTGGACGTTTCCAATTTGGCAGCCGGGCTCTGCCAGAGAGAGATACAGAGTGTTGCCCCATTACGAAGCAATGCTTTAGCAGAGCGCGAATGTCTGTGTGGCAGCGAATGCAGTTCCAAGGGACAGTGAAAACCAGCTAGAGCTTTCAGTGCTGGCAGCTTTCCTGTGGGCGCAATGTCTGGACGTTTCCAATTTGGCAGCCGGGCTCTGCCAGAGAGAGATACAGAGTGTTGCCCCATTACGAAGCAAAGCTTTAGCAGAGCGCGAATGTCTGTGTGGCAGCGAATGCAGTTCCAAGGGACAGTGAAAACCAGCTAGAGCTTTCAGTGCTGGCAGCTTTCCTGTGGGCGCAATCTCTGGACATTTCCAATTTGGCAGCCGGGCTCTGCCAGAGAGATATACAGAGTGTTGCCCCATTACCAAGCAATGCTTTAGCAGAGCGCGAATGTCTGTGTGGCAGCGAATGCAGTTCCAAGGGACAGTGAAAACCAGCTAGAGCTTTCAGTGCTGGCAGCTTTCCTGTGGGCGCAATCTCTGGACGTTTCCAATTTGGCAGCCGGGCTCTGCCAGAGAGAGATACAGAGTGTTGCCCCATTACGAAGCAATGCTTTAGCAGAGCGCGAATGTCTGTGTGGCAGCGAATGCAGTTCCAAGGGACAGTGAAAACCAGCTAGAGCTTTCAGTGCTGGCAGCTTTCCTGTGGGCGCAATCTCTGGACGTTTCCAATTTGGCAGCCGGGCTCTGCCAGAGAGAGATACAGAGTGTTGCCCCATTACGAAGCAATGCTTTAGCAGAGCGCGAATGTCTGTGTGGCAGCGAATGCAGTTCCAAGGGACAGTGAAAACCAGCTAGAGCTTTCAGTGCTGGCAGCTTTCCTGTGGGCACAATCTCTGGACGTTTCCAATTTGGCAGCCGGGCTCTGCCAGAGAGAGATACAGAGTGTTGCCCCATTACGAAGCAATGCTTTAGCAGAGCGCGAATGTCTGTGTGGCAGCGAATGCAGTTCCAAGGGACAGTGAAAACCAGCTAGAGCTTTCAGTGCTGGCAGCTTTCCTGTGGGCGCAATGTCTGGACGTTTCCAATTTGGCAGCCGGGCTCTGCCAGAGAGAGATACAGAGTGTTGCCCCATTACGAAGCAATGCTTTAGCAGAGCGCGAATGTCTGTGTGGCAGCGAATGCAGTTCCAAGGGACAGTGAAAACCAGCTGGAGCTTTCAGTGCTGGCAGCTTTCCTGTGGGCGCAATGTCTGGACGTTTCCAATTTGGCAGCCGGGCTCTGCCAGAGAGAGATACAGAGTGTTGCCCCATTACGAAGCAATGCTTTAGCAGAGCGCGAATGTCTGTGTGGCAGCGAATGCAGTTCCAAGGGACAGTGAAAACCAGCTAGAGCTTTCAGTGCTGGCAGCTTTCCTGTGGGCGCAATCTCTGGACGTTTCCAATTTGGCAGCCGGGCTCTGCCAGAGAGAGATACAGAGTGTTGCCCCATTACGAAGCAATGCTTTAGCAGAGCACGAATGTCTGTGTGGCAGCGAATGCAGTTCCAAGGGACAGTGAAAACCAGCTAGAGCTTTCAGTGCTGGCAGCTTTCCTGTGGGCGCAATGTCTGGACGTTTCCAATTTGGCAGCCGGGCTCTGCCAGAGAGAGATACAGAGTGTTGCCCCATTACGAAGCAATGCTTTAGCAGAGCGCGAATGTCTGTGTGGCAGCGAATGCAGTTCCAAGGGACAGTGAAAACCAGCTAGAGCTTTCAGTGCTGGCAGCTTTCCTGTGGGCGCAATCTCTGGACGTTTCCAATTTGGCAGCCGGGCTCTGCCAGAGAGAGATACAGAGTGTTGCCCCATTACGAAACAATGCTTTAGCAGAGCGCGAATGTCTGTGTGGCAGCGAATGCAGTTCCAAGGGACAGTGAAAACCAGCTAGAGCTTTCAGTGCTGGCAGCTTTCCTGTGGGCGCAATGTCTGGACGTTTCCAATTTGGCAGCCGGGCTCTGCCAGAGAGAGATACAGAGTGTTGCCCCATTACGAAGCAATGCTTTAGCAGAGCGCGAATGTCTGTGTGGCAGCGAATGCAGTTCCAAGGGACAGTGAAAACCAGCTAGAGCTTTCAGTGCTGGCAGCTTTCCTGTGGGCGCAATCTCTGGACGTTTCCAATTTGGCAGCCGGGCTCTGCCAGAGAGAGATACAGAGTGTTGCCCCATTAGGAAGCAAAGCTTTAGCAGAGCGCGAATGTCTGTGTGGCAGCGAATGCAGTTCCAAGGGACAGTGAAAACCAGCTAGAGCTTTCAGTGCTGGCAGCTTTCCTGTGGGCGCAATCTCTGGACGTTTCCAATTTGGCAGCCGGGCTCTGCCAGAGAGAGATACAGAGTGTTGCCCCATTACGAAGCAATGCTTTAGCAGAGCGCGAATGTCTGTGTGGCAGCGAATGCAGTTCCAAGGGACAGTGAAAACCAGCTAGAGCTTTCAGTGCTGGCAGCTTTCCTGTGGGCGCAATGTCTGGACGTTTCCAATTTGGCAGCCGGGCTCTGCCAGAGAGAGATACAGAGTGTTGCCCCATTACGAAGCAAAGCTTTAGCAGAGCGCGAATGTCTGTGTGGCAGCGAATGCAGTTCCAAGGGACAGTGAAAACCAGCTAGAGCTTTCAGTGCTGGCAGCTTTCCTGTGGGCGCAATCTCTGGACATTTCCAATTTGGCAGCCGGGCTCTACCAGAGAGAGATACAGAGTGTTGCCCCATTATGAAGCAATGCTTTAGCAGAGCGCGAATGTCTGTGTGGCAGCGAATGCAGTTCCAAGGGACAGTGAAAACCAGCTAGAGCTTTCAGTGCTGGCAGCTTTCCTGTGGGCGCAATCTCTGGACGTTTCCAATTTGGCAGCCGGGCTCTGCCAGAGAGAGATACAGAGTGTTGCCCCATTACGAAGCAATGCTTTAGCAGAGCGCGAATGTCTGTGTGGCAGCGAATGTAGTTCCAAGGGACAGTGAAAACCAGCTAGAGCTTTCAGTGCTGGCAGCTTTCCTGTGGGCGCAATCTCTGGACGTTTCCAATTTGGCAGCCGGGCTCTGCCAGAGAGAGATACAGAGTGTTGCCCCATTACGAAGCAATGCTTTAGCAGAGCGCGAATGTCTGTGTGGCAGCGAATGCAGTTCCAAGGGACAGTGAAAACCAGCTAGAGCTTTCAGTGCTGGCAGCTTTCCTGTGGGCGCAATGTCTGGACGTTTCCAATTTGGCAGCCGGGCTCTGCCAGAGAGATATACAGAGTGTTGCCCAATTACCAAGTTAAGCTTTAGCAGAGCGCGAATGTCTGTGTGGCAGCGAATGCAGTTCCAAGGGACAGTGAAAACCAGCTAGAGCTTTCAGTGCTGGCAGCTTTCCTGTGGGCGCAATCTCTGGACGTTTCCAATTTGGCAGCCGGGCTCTGCCAGAGAGAGATACAGAGTGTTGCCCCATTAGGAAGCAATGCTTTAGCAGAGCGCGAATGTCTGTGTGGCAGCGAATGCAGTTCCAAGGGACAGTGAAAACCAGCTAGAGCTTTCAGTGCTGGCAGCTTTCCTGTGGGCGCAATCTCTGGACGTTTCCAATTTGGCAGCCGGGCTCTGCCAGAGGGAGATACAGAGTGTTGCCCCATTACGAAGCAATGCTTTAGCAGAGCGCGAATGTCTGTGTGGCAGCGAATGCAGTTCCAAGGGACAGTGAAAACCAGCTAGAGCTTTCAGTGCTGGCAGCTTTCCTGTGGGCGCAATCTCTGGACGTTTCCAATTTGGCAGCCGGGCTCTGCCAGAGAGAGATACAGAGTGTTGCCCCATTACGAAGCAATGCTTTAGCAGAGCGCGAATGTCTGTGTGGCAGCGAATGCAGTTCCAAGGGACAGTGAAAACCAGCTAGAGCTTTCAGTGCTGGCAGCTTTCCTGTGGGCGCAATCTCTGGACGTTTCCAATTTGGCAGCCGGGCTCTGCCAGAGAGAGATACAGAGTGTTGCCCCATTAGGAAGCAATGCTTTAGCAGAGCGCGAATGTCTGTGTGGCAGCGAATGCAGTTCCAAGGGACAGTGAAAACCAGCTAGAGCTTTCAGTGCTGGCAGCTTTCCTGTGGGCGCAATCTCTGGACGTTTCCAATTTGGCAGCCGGGCTCTGCCAGAGAGAGATACAGAGTGTTGCCCCATTACGAAGCAATGCTTTAGCAGAGCGCGAATGTCTGTGTGGCAGCGAATGCAGTTCCAAGGGACAGTGAAAACCAGCTAGAGCTTTCAGTGCTGGCAGCTTTCCTGTGGGCGCAATGTCTGGACGTTTCCAATTTGGCAGCCGGGCTCTGCCAGAGAGAGATACAGAGTGTTGCCCCATTACGAAGCAATGCTTTAGCAGAGCGCGAATGTCTGTGTGGCAGCGAATGCAGTTCCAAGGGACAGTGAAAACCAGCTAGAGCTTTCAGTGCTGGCAGCTTTCCTGTGGGCGCAATCTCTGGACGTTTCCAATTTGGCAGCCGGGCTCTGCCAGAGAGAGATACAGAGTGTTGCCCCATTACGAAACAATGCTTTAGCAGAGCGCGAATGTCTGTGTGGCAGCGAATGCAGTTCCAAGGGACAGTGAAAACCAGCTAGAGCTTTCAGTGCTGGCAGCTTTCCTGTGGGCACAATCTCTGGACGTTTCCAATTTGGCAGCCGGGCTCTGCCAGAGAGAGATACAGAGTGTTGCCCCATTACGAAGCAATGCTTTAGCAGAGCGCGAATGTCTGTGTGGCAGCGAATGCAGTTCCAAGGGACAGTGAAAACCAGCTAGAGCTTTCAGTGCTGGCAGCTTTCCTGTGGGCGCAATGTCTGGACGTTTCCAATTTGGCAGCCGGGCTCTGCCAGAGAGAGATACAGAGTGTTGCCCCATTAGGAAGCAATGCTTTAGCAGAGCGCGAATATCTGTGTGGCAGCGAATGCAGTTCCAAGGGACAGTGAAAACCAGCTAGAGCTTTCAGTGCTGGCAGCTTTCCTGTGGGCGCAATCTCTGGACGTTTCCAATTTGGCAGCCGGGCTCTGCCAGAGAGAGATACAGAGTGTTGCCCCATTACGAAGCAATGCTTTAGCAGAGCGCGAATGTCTGTGTGGCAGCGAATGCAGTTCCAAGGGACAGTGAAAACCAGCTAGAGCTTTCAGTGCTGGCAGCTTTCCTGTGGGCGCAATGTCTGGACGTTTCCAATTTGGCAGCCGGGCTCTGCCAGAGAGAGATACAGAGTGTTGCCCCATTACGAAGCAAAGCTTTAGCAGAGCGCGAATGTCTGTGTGGCAGCGAATGCAGTTCCAAGGGACAGTGAAAACCAGCTAGAGCTTTCAGTGCTGGCAGCTTTCCTGTGGGCGCAATCTCTGGACATTTCCAATTTGGCAGCCGGGCTCTGCCAGAGAGAGATACAGAGTGTTGCCCCATTATGAAGCAATGCTTTAGCAGAGCGCGAATGTCTGTGTGGCAGCGAATGCAGTTCCAAGGGACAGTGAAAACCAGCTAGAGCTTTCAGTGCTGGCAGCTTTCCTGTGGGCGCAATCTCTGGACGTTTCCAATTTGGCAGCCGGGCTCTGCCAGAGAGAGATACAGAGTGTTGCCCCATTACGAAGCAATGCTTTAGCAGAGCGCGAATGTCTGTGTGGCAGCGAATGTAGTTCCAAGGGACAGTGAAAACCAGCTAGAGCTTTCAGTGCTGGCAGCTTTCCTGTGGGCGCAATCTCTGGACGTTTCCAATTTGGCAGCCGGGCTCTGCCAGAGAGAGATACAGAGTGTTGCCCCATTACGAAGCAATGCTTTAGCAGAGCGCGAATGTCTGTGTGGCAGCGAATGCAGTTCCAAGGGACAGTGAAAACCAGCTAGAGCTTTCAGTGCTGGCAGCTTTCCTGTGGGCGCAATCTCTGGACGTTTCCAATTTGGCAGCCGGGCTCTGCCAGAGAGAGATACAGAGTGTTGCCCCATTACGAAGCAATGCTTTAGCAGAGCGCGAATGTCTGTGTGGCAGCGAATGCAGTTCCAAGGGACAGTGAAAACCAGCTAGAGCTTTCAGTGCTGGCAGCTTTCCTGTGGGCGCAATGTCTGGACGTTTCCAATTTGGCAGCCGGGCTCTGCCAGAGAGAGATACAGAGTGTTGCCCCATTACGAAGCAATGCTTTAGCAGAGCGCGAATGTCTGTGTGGCAGCGAATGCAGTTCCAAGGGACAGTGAAAACCAGCTAGAGCTTTCAGTGCTGGCAGCTTTCCTGTGGGCGCAATCTCTGGACGTTTCCAATTTGGCAGCCGGGCTCTGCCAGAGAGAGATACAGAGTGTTGCCCCATTACAAAGCAATGCTTTAGCAGAGCGCGAATGTCTGTGTGGCAGCGAATGCAGTTCCAAGGGACAGTGAAAACCAGCTAGAGCTTTCAGTGCTGGCAGCTTTCCTGTGGGCGCAATGTCTGGACGTTTCCAATTTGGCAGCCGGGCTCTGCCAGAGAGAGATACAGAGTGTTGCCCCATTACGAAGCAAAGCTTTAGCAGAGCGCGAATGTCTGTGTGGCAGCGAATGCAGTTCCAAGGGACAGTGAAAACCAGCTAGAGCTTTCAGTGCTGGCAGCTTTCCTGTGGGCGCAATGTCTGGACGTTTCCAATTTGGCAGCCGGGCTCTGCCAGAGAGAGATACAGAGTGTTGCCCCATTATGAAGCAATGCTTTAGCAGAGCGCGAATGTCTGTGTGGCAGCGAATGCAGTTCCAAGGGACAGTGAAAACCAGCTAGAGCTTTCAGTGCTGGCAGCTTTCCTGTGGGCGCAATCTCTGGACGTTTCCAATTTGGCAGCCGGGCTCTGCCAGAGAGAGATACAGAGTGTTGCCCCATTACGAAGCAATGCTTTAGCAGAGCGCGAATGTCTGTGTGGCAGCGAATGTAGTTCCAAGGGACAGTGAAAACCAGCTAGAGCTTTCAATGCTGGCAGCTTTCCTGTGGGCGCAATCTCTGGACGTTTCCAATTTGGCAGCCGGGCTCTGCCAGAGAGAGATACAGAGTGTTGCCCCATTACGAAGCAATGCTTTAGCAGAGCGCGAATGTCTGTGTGGCAGCGAATGCAGTTCCAAGGGACAGTGAAAACCAGCTAGAGCTTTCAGTGCTGGCAGCTTTCCTGTGGGCGCAATCTCTGGACGTTTCCAATTTGGCAGCCGGGCTCTGCCAGAGAGAGATACAGAGTGTTGCCCCATTACGAAGCAATGCTTTAGCAGAGCGCGAATGTCTGTGTGGCAGCGAATGCAGTTCCAAGGGACAGTGAAAACCAGCTAGAGCTTTCAGTGCTGGCAGCTTTCCTGTGGGCGCAATGTCTGGACGTTTCCAATTTGGCAGCCGGGCTCTGCCAGAGAGAGATACAGAGTGTTGCCCCATTACGAAGCAATGCTTTAGCAGAGCGCGAATGTCTGTGTGGCAGCGAATGCAGTTCCAAGGGACAGTGAAAACCAGCTAGAGCTTTCAGTGCTGGCAGCTTTCCTGTGGGCGCAATGTCTGGACGTTTCCAATTTGGCAGCCGGGCTCTGCCAGAGAGAGATACAGAGTGTTGCCCCATTAGGAAGCAATGCTTTAGCAGAGCGCGAATGTCTGTGTGGCAGCGAATGCAGTTCCAAGGGACAGTGAAAACCAGCTAGAGCTTTCAGTGCTGGCAGCTTTCCTGTGGGCGCAATCTCTGGACGTTTCCAATTTGGCAGCCGGGCTCTGCCAGAGAGAGATACAGAGTGTTGCCCCATTACGAAGCAATGCTTTAGCAGAGCGCGAATGTCTGTGTGGCAGCGAATGCAGTTCCAAGGGACAGTGAAAACCAGCTAGAGCTTTCAGTGCTGGCAGCTTTCCTGTGGGCGCAATCTCTGGACGTTTCCAATTTGGCAGCCGGGCTCTGCCAGAGAGAGATACAGAGTGTTGCCCCATTACGAAGCAATGCTTTAGCAGAGCGCGAATGTCTGTGTGGCAGCGAATGCAGTTCCAAGGGACAGTGAAAACCAGCTAGAGCTTTCAGTGCTGGCAGCTTTCCTGTGGGCACAATCTCTGGACGTTTCCAATTTGGCAGCCGGGCTCTGCCAGAGAGAGATACAGTGTTGCCCCATTACGAAGCAATGCTTTAGCAGAGCGCGAATGTCTGTGTGGCAGCGAATGCAGTTCCAAGGGACAGTGAAAACCAGCTAGAGCTTTCAGTGCTGGCAGCTTTCCTGTGGGCGCAATGTCTGGACGTTTCCAATTTGGCAGCCGGGCTCTGCCAGAGAGAGATACAGAGTGTTGCCCCATTACGAAGCAATGCTTTAGCAGAGCGCGAATGTCTGTGTGGCAGCGAATGCAGTTCCAAGGGACAGTGAAAACCAGCTAGAGCTTTCAGTGCTGGCAGCTTTCCTGTGGGCGCAATGTCTGGACGTTTCCAGTTTGGCAGCCGGGCTCTGCCAGAGAGAGATACAGAGTGTTGCCCCATTACGAAGCAATGCTTTAGCAGAGCGCGAATGTCTGTGTGGCAGCGAATGCAGTTCCAAGGGACAGTGAAAACCAGCTAGAGCTTTCAGTGCTGGCAGCTTTCCTGTGGGCGCAATGTCTGGACGTTTCCAATTTGGCAGCCGGGCTCTGCCAGAGAGAGATACAGAGTGTTGCCCCATTAGGAAGCAATGCTTTAGCAGAGCGCGAATGTCTGTGTGGCAGCGAATGCAGTTCCAAGGGACAGTGAAAACCAGCTAGAGCTTTCAGTGCTGGCAGCTTTCCTGTGGGCGCAATCTCTGGACGTTTCCAATTTGGCAGCCGGGCTCTGCCAGAGAGAGATACAGAGTGTTGCCCCATTACGAAACAATGCTTTAGCAGAGCGCGAATGTCTGTGTGGCAGCGAATGCAGTTCCAAGGGACAGTGAAAACCAGCTAGAGCTTTCAGTGCTGGCAGCTTTCCTGTGGGCGCAATGTCTGGACGTTTCCAATTTGGCAGCCGGGCTCTGCCAGAGAGAGATACAGAGTGTTGCCCCATTACGAAGCAATGCTTTAGCAGAGCGCGAATGTCTGTGTGGCAGCGAATGCAGTTCCAAGGGACAGTGAAAACCAGCTAGAGCTTTCAGTGCTGGCAGCTTTCCTGTGGGCGCAATCTCTGGACGTTTCCAATTTGGCAGCCGGGCTCTGCCAGAGAGAGATACAGAGTGTTGCCCCATTAGGAAGCAATGCTTTAGCAGAGCGCGAATGTCTGTGTGGCAGCGAATGCAGTTCCAAGGGACAGTGAAAACCAGCTAGAGCTTTCAGTGCTGGCAGCTTTCCTGTGGGCGCAATCTCTGGACGTTTCCAATTTGGCAGCCGGGCTCTGCCAGAGAGAGATACAGAGTGTTGCCCCATTACGAAGCAATGCTTTAGCAGAGCGCGAATGTCTGTGTGGCAGCGAATGCAGTTCCAAGGGACAGTGAAAACCAGCTAGAGCTTTCAGTGCTGGCAGCTTTCCTGTGGGCGCAATGTCTGGACGTTTCCAATTTGGCAGCCGGGCTCTGCCAGAGAGAGATACAGAGTGTTGCCCCATTACGAAGCAAAGCTTTAGCAGAGCGCGAATGTCTGTGTGGCAGCGAATGCAGTTCCAAGGGACAGTGAAAACCAGCTAGAGCTTTCAGTGCTGGCAGCTTTCCTGTGGGCGCAATCTCTGGACATTTCCAATTTGGCAGCCGGGCTCTGCCAGAGAGAGATACAGAGTGTTGCCCCATTATGAAGCAATGCTTTAGCAGAGCGCGAATGTCTGTGTGGAAGCGAATGCAGTTCCAAGGGACAGTGAAAACCAGCTAGAGCTTTCAGTGCTGGCAGCTTTCCTGTGGGCGCAATCTCTGGACGTTTCCAATTTGGCAGCCGGGCTCTGCCAGAGAGAGATACAGAGTGTTGCCCCATTACGAAGCAATGCTTTAGCAGAGCGCGAATGTCTGTGTGGCAGCGAATGTAGTTCCAAGGGACAGTGAAAACCAGCTAGAGCTTTCAGTGCTGGCAGCTTTCCTGTGGGCGCAATCTCTGGACGTTTCCAATTTGGCAGCCGGGCTCTGCCAGAGAGAGATACAGAGTGTTGCCCCATTACGAAGCAATGCTTTAGCAGAGCGCGAATGTCTGTGTGGCAGCGAATGCAGTTCCAAGGGACAGTGAAAACCAGCTAGAGCTTTCAGTGCTGGCAGCTTTCCTGTGGGCGCAATGTCTGGACGTTTCCAATTTGGCAGCCGGGCTCTGCCAGAGAGATATACAGAGTGTTGCCCCATTACCAAGCAATGCTTTAGCAGAGCGCGAATGTCTGTGTGGCAGCGAATGCAGTTCCAAGGGACAGTGAAAACCAGCTAGAGCTTTCAGTGCTGGCAGCTTTCCTGTGGGCGCAATCTCTGGACGTTTCCAATTTGGCAGCCGGGCTCTGCCAGAGAGAGATACAGAGTGTTGCCCCATTACGAAGCAATGCTTTAGCAGAGCGCGAATGTCTGTGTGGCAGCGAATGCAGTTCCAAGGGACAGTGAAAACCAGCTAGAGCTTTCAGTGCTGGCAGCTTTCCTGTGGGCGCAATCTCTGGACGTTTCCAATTTGGCAGCCGGGCTCTGCCAGAGAGAGATACAGAGTGTTGCCCCATTACGAAGCAATGCTTTAGCAGAGCGCGAATGTCTGTGTGGCAGCGAATGCAGTTCCAAGGGACAGTGAAAACCAGCTAGAGCTTTCAGTGCTGGCAGCTTTCCTGTGGGCACAATCTCTGGACGTTTCCAATTTGGCAGCCGGGCTCTGCCAGAGAGAGATACAGAGTGTTGCCCCATTACGAAGCAATGCTTTAGCAGAGCGCGAATGTCTGTGTGGCAGCGAATGCAGTTCCAAGGGACAGTGAAAACCAGCTAGAGCTTTCAGTGCTGGCAGCTTTCCTGTGGGCGCAATGTCTGGACGTTTCCAATTTGGCAGCCGGGCTCTGCCAGAGAGAGATACAGAGTGTTGCCCCATTACGAAGCAATGCTTTAGCAGAGCGCGAATGTCTGTGTGGCAGCGAATGCAGTTCCAAGGGACAGTGAAAACCAGCTGGAGCTTTCAGTGCTGGCAGCTTTCCTGTGGGCGCAATGTCTGGACGTTTCCAATTTGGCAGCCGGGCTCTGCCAGAGAGAGATACAGAGTGTTGCCCCATTACGAAGCAATGCTTTAGCAGAGCGCGAATGTCTGTGTGGCAGCGAATGCAGTTCCAAGGGACAGTGAAAACCAGCTAGAGCTTTCAGTGCTGGCAGCTTTCCTGTGGGCGCAATCTCTGGACGTTTCCAATTTGGCAGCCGGGCTCTGCCAGAGAGAGATACAGAGTGTTGCCCCATTACGAAGCAATGCTTTAGCAGAGCGCGAATGTCTGTGTGGCAGCGAATGCAGTTCCAAGGGACAGTGAAAACCAGCTAGAGCTTTCAGTGCTGGCAGCTTTCCTGTGGGCGCAATGTCTGGACGTTTCCAATTTGGCAGCCGGGCTCTGCCAGAGAGAGATACAGAGTGTTGCCCCATTACGAAGCAATGCTTTAGCAGAGCGCGAATGTCTGTGTGGCAGCGAATGCAGTTCCAAGGGACAGTGAAAACCAGCTAGAGCTTTCAGTGCTGGCAGCTTTCCTGTGGGCGCAATCTCTGGACGTTTCCAATTTGGCAGCCGGGCTCTGCCAGAGAGAGATACAGAGTGTTGCCCCATTACGAAACAATGCTTTAGCAGAGCGCGAATGTCTGTGTGGCAGCGAATGCAGTTCCAAGGGACAGTGAAAACCAGCTAGAGCTTTCAGTGCTGGCAGCTTTCCTGTGGGCGCAATGTCTGGACGTTTCCAATTTGGCAGCCGGGCTCTGCCAGAGAGAGATACAGAGTGTTGCCCCATTACGAAGCAATGCTTTAGCAGAGCGCGAATGTCTGTGTGGCAGCGAATGCAGTTCCAAGGGACAGTGAAAACCAGCTAGAGCTTTCAGTGCTGGCAGCTTTCCTGTGGGCGCAATCTCTGGACGTTTCCAATTTGGCAGCCGGGCTCTGCCAGAGAGAGATACAGAGTGTTGCCCCATTAGGAAGCAAAGCTTTAGCAGAGCGCGAATGTCTGTGTGGCAGCGAATGCAGTTCCAAGGGACAGTGAAAACCAGCTAGAGCTTTCAGTGCTGGCAGCTTTCCTGTGGGCGCAATCTCTGGACGTTTCCAATTTGGCAGCCGGGCTCTGCCAGAGAGAGATACAGAGTGTTGCCCCATTACGAAGCAAAGCTTTAGCAGAGCGCGAATGTCTGTGTGGCAGCGAATGCAGTTCCAAGGGACAGTGAAAACCAGCTAGAGCTTTCAGTGCTGGCAGCTTTCCTGTGGGCGCAATCTCTGGACGTTTCCAATTTGGCAGCCGGGCTCTACCAGAGAGAGATACAGAGTGTTGCCCCATTATGAAGCAATGCTTTAGCAGAGCGCGAATGTCTGTGTGGCAGCGAATGCAGTTCCAAGGGACAGTGAAAACCAGCTAGAGCTTTCAGTGCTGGCAGCTTTCCTGTGGGCGCAATCTCTGGACGTTTCCAATTTGGCAGCCGGGCTCTGCCAGAGAGAGATACAGAGTGTTGCCCCATTACGAAGCAATGCTTTAGCAGAGCGCGAATGTCTGTGTGGCAGCGAATGTAGTTCCAAGGGACAGTGAAAACCAGCTAGAGCTTTCAGTGCTGGCAGCTTTCCTGTGGGCGCAATGTCTGGACGTTTCCAATTTGGCAGCCGGGCTCTGCCAGAGAGAGATACAGAGTGTTGCCCCATTACGAAGCAATGCTTTAGCAGAGCGCGAATGTCTGTGTGGCAGCGAATGCAGTTCCAAGGGACAGTGAAAACCAGCTAGAGCTTTCAGTGCTGGCAGCTTTCCTGTGGGCGCAATGTCTGGACGTTTCCAATTTGGCAGCCGGGCTCTGCCAGAGAGATATACAGAGTGTTGCCCAATTACCAAGTTAAGCTTTAGCAGAGCGCGAATGTCTGTGTGGCAGCGAATGCAGTTCCAAGGGACAGTGAAAACCAGCTAGAGCTTTCAGTGCTGGCAGCTTTCCTGTGGGCGCAATCTCTGGACGTTTCCAATTTGGCAGCCGGGCTCTGCCAGAGAGAGATACAGAGTGTTGCCCCATTACGAAGCAAAGCTTTAGCAGAGCGCGAATGTCTGTGTGGCAGCGAATGCAGTTCCAAGGGACAGTGAAAACCAGCTGGAGCTTTCAGTGCTGGCAGCTTTCCTGTGGGCGCAATCTCTGGACGTTTCCAATTTGGCAGCCGGGCTCTGCCAGAGAGAGATACAGAGTGTTGCCCCATTAGGAAGCAGTGCTTTAGCAGAGCGCGAATGTCTGTGTGGCAGCGAATGCAGTTCCAAGGGACAGTGAAAACCAGCTAGAGCTTTCAGTGCTGGCAGCTTTCCTGTGGGCGCAATCTCTGGACGTTTCCAATTTGGCAGCCGGGCTCTGCCAGAGAGAGATACAGAGTGTTGCCCCATTACGAAGCAATGCTTTAGCAGAGCGCGAATGTCTGTGTGGCAGCGAATGCAGTTCCAAGGGACAGTGAAAACCAGCTAGAGCTTTCAGTGCTGGCAGCTTTCCTGTGGGCGCAATGTCTGGACGTTTCCAATTTGGCAGCCGGGCTCTGCCAGAGAGAGATACAGAGTGTTGCCCCATTACGAAGCAATGCTTTAGCAGAGCGCGAATGTCTGTGTGGCAGCGAATGCAGTTCCAAGGGACAGTGAAAACCAGCTAGAGCTTTCAGTGCTGGCAGCTTTCCTGTGGGCGCAATCTCTGGACGTTTCCAATTTGGCAGCCGGGCTCTGCCAGAGAGAGATACAGAGTGTTGCCCCATTACAAAGCAATGCTTTAGCAGAGCGCGAATGTCTGTGTGGCAGCGAATGCAGTTCCAAGGGACAGTGAAAACCAGCTAGAGCTTTCAGTGCTGGCAGCTTTCCTGTGGGCGCAATGTCTGGACGTTTCCAATTTGGCAGCCGGGCTCTGCCAGAGAGAGATACAGAGTGTTGCCCCATTACGAAGCAAAGCTTTAGCAGAGCGCGAATGTCTGTGTGGCAGCGAATGCAGTTCCAAGGGACAGTGAAAACCAGCTAGAGCTTTCAGTGCTGGCAGCTTTCCTGTGGGCGCAATGTCTGGACGTTTCCAATTTGGCAGCCGGGCTCTGCCAGAGAGAGATACAGAGTGTTGCCCCATTATGAAGCAATGCTTTAGCAGAGCGCGAATGTCTGTGTGGCAGCGAATGCAGTTCCAAGGGACAGTGAAAACCAGCTAGAGCTTTCAGTGCTGGCAGCTTTCCTGTGGGCGCAATCTCTGGACGTTTCCAATTTGGCAGCCGGGCTCTGCCAGAGAGAGATACAGAGTGTTGCCCCATTACGAAGCAATGCTTTAGCAGAGCGCGAATGTCTGTGTGGCAGCGAATGTAGTTCCAAGGGACAGTGAAAACCAGCTAGAGCTTTCAATGCTGGCAGCTTTCCTGTGGGCGCAATCTCTGGACGTTTCCAATTTGGCAGCCGGGCTCTGCCAGAGAGAGATACAGAGTGTTGCCCCATTACGAAGCAATGCTTTAGCAGAGCGCGAATGTCTGTGTGGCAGCGAATGCAGTTCCAAGGGACAGTGAAAACCAGCTAGAGCTTTCAGTGCTGGCAGCTTTCCTGTGGGCGCAATCTCTGGACGTTTCCAATTTGGCAGCCGGGCTCTGCCAGAGAGAGATACAGAGTGTTGCCCCATTACGAAGCAATGCTTTAGCAGAGCGCGAATGTCTGTGTGGCAGCGAATGCAGTTCCAAGGGACAGTGAAAACCAGCTAGAGCTTTCAGTGCTGGCAGCTTTCCTGTGGGCGCAATGTCTGGACGTTTCCAATTTGGCAGCCGGGCTCTGCCAGAGAGAGATACAGAGTGTTGCCCCATTACGAAGCAATGCTTTAGCAGAGCGCGAATGTCTGTGTGGCAGCGAATGCAGTTCCAAGGGACAGTGAAAACCAGCTAGAGCTTTCAGTGCTGGCAGCTTTCCTGTGGGCGCAATGTCTGGACGTTTCCAATTTGGCAGCCGGGCTCTGCCAGAGAGAGATACAGAGTGTTGCCCCATTAGGAAGCAATGCTTTAGCAGAGCGCGAATGTCTGTGTGGCAGCGAATGCAGTTCCAAGGGACAGTGAAAACCAGCTAGAGCTTTCAGTGCTGGCAGCTTTCCTGTGGGCGCAATCTCTGGACGTTTCCAATTTGGCAGCCGGGCTCTGCCAGAGAGAGATACAGAGTGTTGCCCCATTACGAAGCAATGCTTTAGCAGAGCGCGAATGTCTGTGTGGCAGCGAATGCAGTTCCAAGGGACAGTGAAAACCAGCTAGAGCTTTCAGTGCTGGCAGCTTTCCTGTGGGCGCAATCTCTGGACGTTTCCAATTTGGCAGCCGGGCTCTGCCAGAGAGAGATACAGAGTGTTGCCCCATTACGAAGCAATGCTTTAGCAGAGCGCGAATGTCTGTGTGGCAGCGAATGCAGTTCCAAGGGACAGTGAAAACCAGCTAGAGCTTTCAGTGCTGGCAGCTTTCCTGTGGGCACAATCTCTGGACGTTTCCAATTTGGCAGCCGGGCTCTGCCAGAGAGAGATACAGTGTTGCCCCATTACGAAGCAATGCTTTAGCAGAGCGCGAATGTCTGTGTGGCAGCGAATGCAGTTCCAAGGGACAGTGAAAACCAGCTAGAGCTTTCAGTGCTGGCAGCTTTCCTGTGGGCGCAATGTCTGGACGTTTCCAATTTGGCAGCCGGGCTCTGCCAGAGAGAGATACAGAGTGTTGCCCCATTACGAAGCAATGCTTTAGCAGAGCGCGAATGTCTGTGTGGCAGCGAATGCAGTTCCAAGGGACAGTGAAAACCAGCTAGAGCTTTCAGTGCTGGCAGCTTTCCTGTGGGCGCAATGTCTGGACGTTTCCAGTTTGGCAGCCGGGCTCTGCCAGAGAGAGATACAGAGTGTTGCCCCATTACGAAGCAATGCTTTAGCAGAGCGCGAATGTCTGTGTGGCAGCGAATGCAGTTCCAAGGGACAGTGAAAACCAGCTAGAGCTTTCAGTGCTGGCAGCTTTCCTGTGGGCGCAATGTCTGGACGTTTCCAATTTGGCAGCCGGGCTCTGCCAGAGAGAGATACAGAGTGTTGCCCCATTAGGAAGCAATGCTTTAGCAGAGCGCGAATGTCTGTGTGGCAGCGAATGCAGTTCCAAGGGACAGTGAAAACCAGCTAGAGCTTTCAGTGCTGGCAGCTTTCCTGTGGGCGCAATCTCTGGACGTTTCCAATTTGGCAGCCGGGCTCTGCCAGAGAGAGATACAGAGTGTTGCCCCATTACGAAACAATGCTTTAGCAGAGCGCGAATGTCTGTGTGGCAGCGAATGCAGTTCCAAGGGACAGTGAAAACCAGCTAGAGCTTTCAGTGCTGGCAGCTTTCCTGTGGGCGCAATGTCTGGACGTTTCCAATTTGGCAGCCGGGCTCTGCCAGAGAGAGATACAGAGTGTTGCCCCATTACGAAGCAATGCTTTAGCAGAGCGCGAATGTCTGTGTGGCAGCGAATGCAGTTCCAAGGGACAGTGAAAACCAGCTAGAGCTTTCAGTGCTGGCAGCTTTCCTGTGGGCGCAATCTCTGGACGTTTCCAATTTGGCAGCCGGGCTCTGCCAGAGAGAGATACAGAGTGTTGCCCCATTAGGAAGCAATGCTTTAGCAGAGCGCGAATGTCTGTGTGGCAGCGAATGCAGTTCCAAGGGACAGTGAAAACCAGCTAGAGCTTTCAGTGCTGGCAGCTTTCCTGTGGGCGCAATCTCTGGACGTTTCCAATTTGGCAGCCGGGCTCTGCCAGAGAGAGATACAGAGTGTTGCCCCATTACGAAGCAATGCTTTAGCAGAGCGCGAATGTCTGTGTGGCAGCGAATGCAGTTCCAAGGGACAGTGAAAACCAGCTAGAGCTTTCAGTGCTGGCAGCTTTCCTGTGGGCGCAATGTCTGGACGTTTCCAATTTGGCAGCCGGGCTCTGCCAGAGAGAGATACAGAGTGTTGCCCCATTACGAAGCAAAGCTTTAGCAGAGCGCGAATGTCTGTGTGGCAGCGAATGCAGTTCCAAGGGACAGTGAAAACCAGCTAGAGCTTTCAGTGCTGGCAGCTTTCCTGTGGGCGCAATCTCTGGACATTTCCAATTTGGCAGCCGGGCTCTGCCAGAGAGAGATACAGAGTGTTGCCCCATTATGAAGCAATGCTTTAGCAGAGCGCGAATGTCTGTGTGGAAGCGAATGCAGTTCCAAGGGACAGTGAAAACCAGCTAGAGCTTTCAGTGCTGGCAGCTTTCCTGTGGGCGCAATCTCTGGACGTTTCCAATTTGGCAGCCGGGCTCTGCCAGAGAGAGATACAGAGTGTTGCCCCATTACGAAGCAATGCTTTAGCAGAGCGCGAATGTCTGTGTGGCAGCGAATGTAGTTCCAAGGGACAGTGAAAACCAGCTAGAGCTTTCAGTGCTGGCAGCTTTCCTGTGGGCGCAATCTCTGGACGTTTCCAATTTGGCAGCCGGGCTCTGCCAGAGAGAGATACAGAGTGTTGCCCCATTACGAAGCAATGCTTTAGCAGAGCGCGAATGTCTGTGTGGCAGCGAATGCAGTTCCAAGGGACAGTGAAAACCAGCTAGAGCTTTCAGTGCTGGCAGCTTTCCTGTGGGCGCAATGTCTGGACGTTTCCAATTTGGCAGCCGGGCTCTGCCAGAGAGATATACAGAGTGTTGCCCCATTACCAAGCAATGCTTTAGCAGAGCGCGAATGTCTGTGTGGCAGCGAATGCAGTTCCAAGGGACAGTGAAAACCAGCTAGAGCTTTCAGTGCTGGCAGCTTTCCTGTGGGCGCAATCTCTGGACGTTTCCAATTTGGCAGCCGGGCTCTGCCAGAGAGAGATACAGAGTGCTGCCCCATTACGAAGCAATGCTTTAGCAGAGCGCGAATGTCTGTGTGGCAGCGAATGCAGTTCCAAGGGACAGTGAAAACCAGCTAGAGCTTTCAGTGCTGGCAGCTTTCCTGTGGGCGCAATCTCTGGACGTTTCCAATTTGGCAGCCGGGCTCTGCCAGAGAGAGATACAGAGTGTTGCCCCATTACGAAGCAATGCTTTAGCAGAGCGCGAATGTCTGTGTGGCAGCGAATGCAGTTCCAAGGGACAGTGAAAACCAGCTAGAGCTTTCAGTGCTGGCAGCTTTCCTGTGGGCGCAATGTCTGGACGTTTCCAATTTGGCAGCCGGGCTCTGCCAGAGAGAGATACAGAGTGTTGCCCCATTACGAAGCAATGCTTTAGCAGAGCGCGAATGTCTGTGTGGCAGCGAATGCAGTTCCAAGGGACAGTGAAAACCAGCTGGAGCTTTCAGTGCTGGTAGCTTTCCTGTGGGCGCAATGTCTGGACGTTTCCAATTTGGCAGCCGGGCTCTGCCAGAGAGAGATACAGAGTGTTGCCCCATTACGAAGCAATGCTTTAGCAGAGCGCGAATGTCTGTGTGGCAGCGAATGCAGTTCCAAGGGACAGTGAAAACCAGCTAGAGCTTTCAGTGCTGGCAGCTTTCCTGTGGGCGCAATCTCTGGACGTTTCCAATTTGGCAGCCGGGCTCTGCCAGAGAGAGATACAGAGTGTTGCCCCATTACGAAGCAATGCTTTAGCAGAGCACGAATGTCTGTGTGGCAGCGAATGCAGTTCCAAGGGACAGTGAAAACCAGCTAGAGCTTTCAGTGCTGGCAGCTTTCCTGTGGGCGCAATGTCTGGACGTTTCCAATTTGGCAGCCGGGCTCTGCCAGAGAGAGATACAGAGTGTTGCCCCATTACGAAGCAATGCTTTAGCAGAGCGCGAATGTCTGTGTGGCAGCGAATGCAGTTCCAAGGGACAGTGAAAACCAGCTAGAGCTTTCAGTGCTGGCAGCTTTCCTGTGGGCGCAATCTCTGGACGTTTCCAATTTGGCAGCCGGGCTCTGCCAGAGAGAGATACAGAGTGTTGCCCCATTACGAAACAATGCTTTAGCAGAGCGCGAATGTCTGTGTGGCAGCGAATGCAGTTCCAAGGGACAGTGAAAACCAGCTAGAGCTTTCAGTGCTGGCAGCTTTCCTGTGGGCGCAATGTCTGGACGTTTCCAATTTGGCAGCCGGGCTCTGCCAGAGAGAGATACAGAGTGTTGCCCCATTACGAAGCAATGCTTTAGCAGAGCGCGAATGTCTGTGTGGCAGCGAATGCAGTTCCAAGGGACAGTGAAAACCAGCTAGAGCTTTCAGTGCTGGCAGCTTTCCTGTGGGCGCAATCTCTGGACGTTTCCAATTTGGCAGCCGGGCTCTGCCAGAGAGAGATACAGAGTGTTGCCCCATTACGAAGCAATGCTTTAGCAGAGCGCGAATGTCTGTGTGGCAGCGAATGCAGTTCCAAGGGACAGTGAAAACCAGCTAGAGCTTTCAGTGCTGGCAGCTTTCCTGTGGGCGCAATCTCTGGACGTTTCCAATTTGGCAGCCGGGCTCTGCCAGAGAGAGATACAGAGTGTTGCCCCATTACGAAGCAAAGCTTTAGCAGAGCGCGAATGTCTGTGTGGCAGCGAATGCAGTTCCAAGGGACAGTGAAAACCAGCTAGAGCTTTCAGTGCTGGCAGCTTTCCTGTGGGCGCAATCTCTGGACGTTTCCAATTTGGCAGCCGGGCTCTACCAGAGAGAGATACAGAGTGTTGCCCCATTATGAAGCAATGCTTTAGCAGAGCGCGAATGTCTGTGTGGCAGCGAATGCAGTTCCAAGGGACAGTGAAAACCAGCTAGAGCTTTCAGTGCTGGCAGCTTTCCTGTGGGCGCAATCTCTGGACGTTTCCAATTTGGCAGCCGGGCTCTGCCAGAGAGAGATACAGAGTGTTGCCCCATTACGAAGCAATGCTTTAGCAGAGCGCGAATGTCTGTGTGGCAGCGAATGTAGTTCCAAGGGACAGTGAAAACCAGCTAGAGCTTTCAGTGCTGGCAGCTTTCCTGTGGGCGCAATGTCTGGACGTTTCCAATTTGGCAGCCGGGCTCTGCCAGAGAGAGATACAGAGTGTTGCCCCATTACGAAGCAATGCTTTAGCAGAGCGCGAATGTCTGTGTGGCAGCGAATGCAGTTCCAAGGGACAGTGAAAACCAGCTAGAGCTTTCAGTGCTGGCAGCTTTCCTGTGGGCGCAATGTCTGGACGTTTCCAATTTGGCAGCCGGGCTCTGCCAGAGAGATATACAGAGTGTTGCCCAATTACCAAGTTAAGCTTTAGCAGAGCGCGAATGTCTGTGTGGCAGCGAATGCAGTTCCAAGGGACAGTGAAAACCAGCTAGAGCTTTCAGTGCTGGCAGCTTTCCTGTGGGCGCAATCTCTGGACGTTTCCAATTTGGCAGCCGGGCTCTGCCAGAGAGAGATACAGAGTGTTGCCCCATTACGAAGCAAAGCTTTAGCAGAGCGCGAATGTCTGTGTGGCAGCGAATGCAGTTCCAAGGGACAGTGAAAACCAGCTAGAGCTTTCAGTGCTGGCAGCTTTCCTGTGGGCGCAATCTCTGGACGTTTCCAATTTGGCAGCCGGGCTCTGCCAGAGAGAGATACAGAGTGTTGCCCCATTACGAAGCAATGCTTTAGCAGAGCGCGAATGTCTGTGTGGCAGCGAATGCAGTTCCAAGGGACAGTGAAAACCAGCTAGAGCTTTCAGTGCTGGCAGCTTTCCTGTGGGCGCAATGTCTGGACGTTTCCAATTTGGCAGCCGGGCTCTGCCAGAGAGAGATACAGAGTGTTGCCCCATTACGAAGCAATGCTTTAGCAGAGCGCGAATGTCTGTGTGGCAGCGAATGCAGTTCCAAGGGACAGTGAAAACCAGCTAGAGCTTTCAGTGCTGGCAGCTTTCCTGTGGGCGCAATCTCTGGACGTTTCCAATTTGGCAGCCGGGCTCTGCCAGAGAGATATACAGAGTGTTGCCAACTTACCAAGTTAAGCTTTAGCAGAGCGCGAATGTCTGTGTGGCAGCGAATGCAGTTCCAAGGGACAGTGAAAACCAGCTAGAGCTTTCAGTGCTGGCAGCTTTCCTGTGGGCGCAATGTCTGGACGTTTCCAATTTGGCAGCCGGGCTCTGCCAGAGAGAGATACAGAGTGTTGCCCCATTACGAAGCAATGCTTTAGCAGAGCGCGAATGTCTGTGTGGCAGCGAATGCAGTTCCAAGGGACAGTGAAAACCAGCTAGAGCTTTCAGTGCTGGCAGCTTTCCTGTGGGCGCAATCTCTGGACGTTTCCAATTTGGCAGCCGGGCTCTGCCAGAGAGAGATACAGAGTGTTGCCCCATTACGAAGCAATGCTTTAGCAGAGCGCGAATGTCTGTGTGGCAGCGAATGCAGTTCCAAGGGACAGTGAAAACCAGCTAGAGCTTTCAGTGCTGGCAGCTTTCCTGTGGGCGCAATCTCTGGACGTTTCCAATTTGGCAGCCGGGCTCTGCCAGAGAGAGATACAGAGTGTTGCCCCATTACGAAGCAATGCTTTAGCAGAGCGCGAATGTCTGTGTGGCAGCGAATGCAGTTCCAAGGGACAGTGAAAACCAGCTAGAGCTTTCAGTGCTGGCAGCTTTCCTGTGGGCGCAATCTCTGGACGTTTCCAATTTGGCAGCCGGGCTCTGCCAGAGAGAGATACAGAGTGTTGCCCCATTACGAAGCAATGCTTTAGCAGAGCGCGAATGTCTGTGTGGCAGCGAATGCAGTTCCAAGGGACAGTGAAAACCAGCTAGAGCTTTCAGTGCTGGCAGCTTTCCTGTGGGCGCAATCTCTGGACGTTTCCAATTTGGCAGCCGGGCTCTGCCAGAGAGATATACAGAGTGTTGCCAACTTACCAAGTTAAGCTTTAGCAGAGCGCGAATGTCTGTGTGGCAGCGAATGCAGTTCCAAGGGACAGTGAAAACCAGCTAGAGCTTTCAGTGCTGGCAGCTTTCCTGTGGGCGCAATCTCTGGACGTTTCCAATTTGGCAGCCGGGCTCTGCCAGAGAGAGATACAGAGTGTTGCCCCATTACGAAGCAATGCTTTAGCAGAGCGCGAATGTCTGTGTGGCAGCGAATGCAGTTCCAAGGGACAGTGAAAACCAGCTAGAGCTTTCAGTGCTGGCAGCTTTCCTGTGGGCGCAATGTCTGGACGTTTCCAATTTGGCAGCCGGGCTCTGCCAGAGAGAGATACAGAGTGTTGCCCCATTACGAAGCAATGCTTTAGCAGAGCGCGAATGTCTGTGTGGCAGCGAATGCAGTTCCAAGGGACAGTGAAAACCAGCTAGAGCTTTCAGTGCTGGCAGCTTTCCTGTGGGCGCAATCTCTGGACGTTTCCAATTTGGCAGCCGGGCTCTGCCAGAGAGAGATACAGAGTGTTGCCCCATTACGAGGCAAAGCTTTAGCAGAGCGCGAATGTCTGTGTGGCAGCGAATGCAGTTCCAAGGGACAGTGAAAACCAGCTAGAGCTTTCAGTGCTGGCAGCTTTCCTGTGGGCGCAATGTCTGGACGTTTCCAATTTGGCAGCCGGGCTCTGCCAGAGAGAGATACAGAGTGTTGCCCCATTACGAAGCAAAGCTTTAGCAGAGCGCGAATGTCTGTGTGGCAGTGAATGCAGTTCCAAGGGACAGTGAAAACCAGCTAGAGCTTTCAGTGCTGGCAGCTTTCCTGTGGGCGCAATCTCTGGACGTTTCCAATTTGGCAGCCGGGCTCTGCCAGAGAGAGATACAGAGTGTTGCCCCATTACGAAGCAATGCTTTAGCAGAGCGCGAATGTCTGTGTGGCAGCGAATGCAGTTCCAAGGGACAGTGAAAACCAGCTAGAGCTTTCAGTGCTGGCAGCTTTCCTGTGGGCGCAATCTCTGGACGTTTCCAATTTGGCAGCCGGGCTCTGCCAGAGAGAGATACAGAGTGTTGCCCCATTACGAAGCAAAGCTTTAGCAGAGCGCGAATGTCTGTGTGGCAGCGAATGCAGTTCCAAGGGACAGTGAAAACCAGCTAGAGCTTTCAGTGCTGGCAGCTTTCCTGTGGGCGCAATCTCTGGACGTTTCCAATTTGGCAGCCGGGCTCTGCCAGAGAGAGATACAGAGTGTTGCCCCATTACGAAGCAATGCTTTAGCAGAGCGCGAATGTCTGTGTGGCAGCGAATGCAGTTCCAAGGGACAGTGAAAACCAGCTAGAGCTTTCAGTGCTGGCAGCTTTCCTGTGGGCGCAATGTCTGGACGTTTCCAATTTGGCAGCCGGGCTCTGCCAGAGAGATATACAGAGTGTTGCCAACTTACCAAGTTAAGCTTTAAGCAGAGCGCGAATGTCTGTGTGGCAGCGAATGCAGTTCCAAGGGACAGTGAAAACCAGCTAGAGCTTTCAGTGCTGGCAGCTTTCCTGTGGGCGCAATCTCTGGACGTTTCCAATTTGGCAGCCGGGCTCTGCCAGAGAGAGATACAGAGTGTTGCCCCATTACGAAGCAATGCTTTAGCAGAGCGCGAATGTCTGTGTGGCAGCGAATGCAGTTCCAAGGGACAGTGAAAACCAGCTAGAGCTTTCAGTGCTGGCAGCTTTCCTGTGGGCGCAATCTCTGGACGTTTCCAATTTGGCAGCCGGGCTCTGCCAGAGAGAGATACAGAGTGTTGCCCCATTACGAAGCAAAGCTTTAGCAGAGCGCGAATGTCTGTGTGGCAGCGAATGCAGTTCCAAGGGACAGTGAAAACCAGCTAGAGCTTTCAGTGCTGGCAGCTTTCCTGTGGGCGCAATCTCTGGACGTTTCCAATTTGGCAGCCGGGCTCTGCCAGAGAGAGATACAGAGTGTTGCCCCATTACGAAGCAAAGCTTTAGCAGAGCGCGAATGTCTGTGTGGCAGCGAATGCAGTTCCAAGGGACAGTGAAAACCAGCTAGAGCTTTCAGTGCTGGCAGCTTTCCTGTGGGCGCAATCTCTGGACGTTTCCAATTTGGCAGCCGGGCTCTGCCAGAGAGAGATACAGAGTGTTGCCCCATTACGAAGCAATGCTTTAGCAGAGCGCGAATGTCTGTGTGGCAGCGAATGCAGTTCCAAGGGACAGTGAAAACCAGCTAGAGCTTTCAGTGCTGGCAGCTTTCCTGTGGGCGCAATCTCTGGACGTTTCCAATTTGGCAGCCGGGCTCTGCCAGAGAGAGATACAGAGTGTTGCCCCATTACGAAGCAATGCTTTAGCAGAGCGCGAATGTCTGTGTGGCAGCGAATGCAGTTCCAAGGGACAGTGAAAACCAGCTAGAGCTTTCAGTGCTGGCAGCTTTCCTGTGGGCGCAATGTCTGGACGTTTCCAATTTGGCAGCCGGGCTCTGCCAGAGTGATATACAGAGTGTTGCCAACTTACCAAGTTAAGCTTTAGCAGAGCGCGAATGTCTGTGTGGCAGCGAATGCAGTTCCAAGGGACAGTGAAAACCAGCTAGAGCTTTCAGTGCTGGCAGCTTTCCTGTGGGCGCAATGTCTGGACGTTTCCAATTTGGCAGCCGGGCTCTGCCAGAGAGAGATACAGAGTGTTGCCCCATTACGAAGCAATGCTTTAGCAGAGCGCGAATGTCTGTGTGGCAGCGAATGCAGTTCCAAGGGACAGTGAAAACCAGCTAGAGCTTTCAGTGCTGGCAGCTTTCCTGTGGGCGCAATCTCTGGACGTTTCCAATTTGGCAGCCGGGCTCTGCCAGAGAGAGATACAGAGTGTTGCCCCATTACGAAGCAATGCTTTAGCAGAGCGCGAATGTCTGTGTGGCAGCGAATGCAGTTCCAAGGGACAGTGAAAACCAGCTAGAGCTTTCAGTGCTGGCAGCTTTCCTGTGGGCGCAATGTCTGGACGTTTCCAATTTGGCAGCCGGGCTCTGCCAGAGAGAGATACAGAGTGTTGCCCCATTACGAAGCAAAGCTTTAGCAGAGCGCGAATGTCTGTGTGGCAGCGAATGCAGTTCCAAGGGACAGTGAAAACCAGCTAGAGCTTTCAGTGCTGGCAGCTTTCCTGTGGGCGCAATCTCTGGACGTTTCCAATTTGGCAGCCGGGCTCTGCCAGAGAGAGATACAGAGTGTTGCCCCATTACGAAGCAATGCTTTAGCAGAGCGCGAATGTCTGTGTGGCAGCGAATGCAGTTCCAAGGGACAGTGAAAACCAGCTAGAGCTTTCAGTGCTGGCAGCTTTCCTGTGGGCGCAATGTCTGGACGTTTCCAATTTGGCAGCCGGGCTCTGCCAGAGAGATATACAGAGTGTTGCCAACTTACCAAGTTAAGCTTTAAGCAGAGCGCGAATGTCTGTGTGGCAGCGAATGCAGTTCCAAGGGACAGTGAAAACCAGCTAGAGCTTTCAGTGCTGGCAGCTTTCCTGTGGGCGCAATCTCTGGACGTTTCCAATTTGGCAGCCGGGCTCTGCCAGAGAGAGATACAGAGTGTTGCCCCATTACGAGGCAAAGCTTTAGCAGAGCGCGAATGTCTGTGTGGCAGCGAATGCAGTTCCAAGGGACAGTGAAAACCAGCTAGAGCTTTCAGTGCTGGCAGCTTTCCTGTGGGCGCAATGTCTGGACGTTTCCAATTTGGCAGCCGGGCTCTGCCAGAGAGAGATACAGAGTGTTGCCCCATTACGAAGCAATGCTTTAGCAGAGCGCGAATGTCTGTGTGGCAGCGAATGCAGTTCCAAGGGACAGTGAAAACCAGCTAGAGCTTTCAGTGCTGGCAGCTTTCCTGTGGGCGCAATCTCTGGACGTTTCCAATTTGGCAGCCGGGCTCTGCCAGAGAGAGATACAGAGTGTTGCCCCATTACGAAGCAAAGCTTTAGCAGAGCGCGAATGTCTGTGTGGCAGCGAATGCAGTTCCAAGGGACAGTGAAAACCAGCTAGAGCTTTCAGTGCTGGCAGCTTTCCTGTGGGCGCAATCTCTGGACGTTTCCAATTTGGCAGCCGGGCTCTGCCAGAGAGAGATACAGAGTGTTGCCCCATTACGAAGCAATGCTTTAGCAGAGCGCGAATGTCTGTGTGGCAGCGAATGCAGTTCCAAGGGACAGTGAAAACCAGCTAGAGCTTTCAGTGCTGGCAGCTTTCCTGTGGGCGCAATGTCTGGACGTTTCCAATTTGGCAGCCGGGCTCTGCCAGAGAGATATACAGAGTTTTGCCAACTTACCAAGTTAAGCTTTAAGCAGAGCGCGAATGTCTGTGTGGCAGCGAATGCAGTTCCAAGGGACAGTGAAAACCAGCTAGAGCTTTCAGTGCTGGCAGCTTTCCTGTGGGCGCAATCTCTGGACGTTTCCAATTTGGCAGCCGGGCTCTGCCAGAGAGAGATACAGAGTGTTGCCCCATTACGAAGCAATGCTTTAGCAGAGCGCGAATGTCTGTGTGGCAGCGAATGCAGTTCCAAGGGACAGTGAAAACCAGCTAGAGCTTTCAGTGCTGGCAGCTTTCCTGTGGGCGCAATCTCTGGACGTTTCCAATTTGGCAGCCGGGCTCTGCCAGAGAGAGATACAGAGTGTTGCCCCATTACGAAGCAAAGCTTTAGCAGAGCGCGAATGTCTGTGTGGCAGCGAATGCAGTTCCAAGGGACAGTGAAAACCAGCTAGAGCTTTCAGTGCTGGCAGCTTTCCTGTGGGCGCAATCTCTGGACGTTTCCAATTTGGCAGCCGGGCTCTGCCAGAGAGAGATACAGAGTGTTGCCCCATTACGAAGCAAAGCTTTAGCAGAGCGCGAATGTCTGTGTGGCAGCGAATGCAGTTCCAAGGGACAGTGAAAACCAGCTAGAGCTTTCAGTGCTGGCAGCTTTCCTGTGGGCGCAATCTCTGGACGTTTCCAATTTGGCAGCCGGGCTCTGCCAGAGAGAGATACAGAGTGTTGCCCCATTACGAAGCAAAGCTTTAGCAGAGCGCGAATGTCTGTGTGGCAGCGAATGCAGTTCCAAGGGACAGTGAAAACCAGCTAGAGCTTTCAGTGCTGGCAGCTTTCCTGTGGGCGCAATCTCTGGACGTTTCCAATTTGGCAGCCGGGCTCTGCCAGAGAGAGATACAGAGTGTTGCCCCATTACGAAGCAATGCTTTAGCAGAGCGCGAATGTCTGTGTGGCAGCGAATGCAGTTCCAAGGGACAGTGAAAACCAGCTAGAGCTTTCAGTGCTGGCAGCTTTCCTGTGGGCGCAATCTCTGGACGTTTCCAATTTGGCAGCCGGGCTCTGCCAGAGAGAGATACAGAGTGTTGCCCCATTACGAAGCAATGCTTTAGCAGAGCGCGAATGTCTGTGTGGCAGCGAATGCAGTTCCAAGGGACAGTGAAAACCAGCTAGAGCTTTCAGTGCTGGCAGCTTTCCTGTGGGCGCAATGTCTGGACGTTTCCAATTTGGCAGCCGGGCTCTGCCAGAGTGATATACAGAGTGTTGCCAACTTACCAAGTTAAGCTTTAGCAGAGCGCGAATGTCTGTGTGGCAGCGAATGCAGTTCCAAGGGACAGTGAAAACCAGCTAGAGCTTTCAGTGCTGGCAGCTTTCCTGTGGGCGCAATGTCTGGACGTTTCCAATTTGGCAGCCGGGCTCTGCCAGAGAGAGATACAGAGTGTTGCCCCATTACGAAGCAATGCTTTAGCAGAGCGCGAATGTCTGTGTGGCAGCGAATGCAGTTCCAAGGGACAGTGAAAACCAGCTAGAGCTTTCAGTGCTGGCAGCTTTCCTGTGGGCGCAATGTCTGGACGTTTCCAATTTGGCAGCCGGGCTCTGCCAGAGAGAGATACAGAGTGTTGCCCCATTACGAAGCAATGCTTTAGCAGAGCGCGAATGTCTGTGTGGCAGCGAATGCAGTTCCAAGGGACAGTGAAAACCAGCTAGAGCTTTCAGTGCTGGCAGCTTTCCTGTGGGCGCAATGTCTGGACGTTTCCAATTTGGCAGCCGGGCTCTGCCAGAGAGAGATACAGAGTGTTGCCCCATTACGAAGCAATGCTTTAGCAGAGCGCGAATGTCTGTGTGGCAGCGAATGCAGTTCCAAGGGACAGTGAAAACCAGCTAGAGCTTTCAGTGCTGGCAGCTTTCCTGTGGGCGCAATGTCTGGACGTTTCCAATTTGGCAGCCGGGCTCTGCCAGAGAGAGATACAGAGTGTTGCCCCATTACAAAGCAATGCTTTAGCAGAGCGCGAATGTCTGTGTGGCAGCGAATGCAGTTCCAAGGGACAGTGAAAACCAGCTAGAGCTTTCAGTGCTGGCAGCTTTCCTGTGGGCGCAATCTCTGGACGTTTCCAATTTGGCAGCCGGGCTCTGCCAGAGAGAGATACAGAGTGTTGCCCCATTACGAAGCAATGCTTTAGCAGAGCGCGAATGTCTGTGTGGCAGCGAATGCAGTTCCAAGGGACAGTGAAAACCAGCTAGAGCTTTCAGTGCTGGCAGCTTTCCTGTGGGCGCAATCTCTGGACGTTTCCAATTTGGCAGCCGGGCTCTGCCAGAGAGAGATACAGAGTGTTGCCCCATTACGAAGCAAAGCTTTAGCAGAGCGCGAATGTCTGTGTGGCAGCGAATGCAGTTCCAAGGGACAGTGAAAACCAGCTAGAGCTTTCAGTGCTGGCAGCTTTCCTGTGGGCGCAATCTCTGGACGTTTCCAATTTGGCAGCCGGGCTCTGCCAGAGAGAGATACAGAGTGTTGCCCCATTACGAAGCAATGCTTTAGCAGAGCGCGAATGTCTGTGTGGCAGCGAATGCAGTTCCAAGGGACAGTGAAAACCAGCTAGAGCTTTCAGTGCTGGCAGCTTTCCTGTGGGCGCAATGTCTGGACGTTTCCAATTTGGCAGCCGGGCTCTGCCAGAGAGATATACAGAGTTTTGCCAACTTACCAAGTTAAGCTTTAAGCAGAGCGCGAATGTCTGTGTGGCAGCGAATGCAGTTCCAAGGGACAGTGAAAACCAGCTAGAGCTTTCAGTGCTGGCAGCTTTCCTGTGGGCGCAATCTCTGGACGTTTCCAATTTGGCAGCCGGGCTCTGCCAGAGAGAGATACAGAGTGTTGCCCCATTACGAAGCAATGCTTTAGCAGAGCGCGAATGTCTGTGTGGCAGCGAATGCAGTTCCAAGGGACAGTGAAAACCAGCTAGAGCTTTCAGTGCTGGCAGCTTTCCTGTGGGCGCAATCTCTGGACGTTTCCAATTTGGCAGCCGGGCTCTGCCAGAGAGAGATACAGAGTGTTGCCCCATTACGAAGCAAAGCTTTAGCAGAGCGCGAATGTCTGTGTGGCAGCGAATGCAGTTCCAAGGGACAGTGAAAACCAGCTAGAGCTTTCAGTGCTGGCAGCTTTCCTGTGGGCGCAATCTCTGGACGTTTCCAATTTGGCAGCCGGGCTCTGCCAGAGAGAGATACAGAGTGTTGCCCCATTACGAAGCAAAGCTTTAGCAGAGCGCGAATGTCTGTGTGGCAGCGAATGCAGTTCCAAGGGACAGTGAAAACCAGCTAGAGCTTTCAGTGCTGGCAGCTTTCCTGTGGGCGCAATCTCTGGACGTTTCCAATTTGGCAGCCGGGCTCTGCCAGAGAGAGATACAGAGTGTTGCCCCATTACGAAGCAAAGCTTTAGCAGAGCGCGAATGTCTGTGTGGCAGCGAATGCAGTTCCAAGGGACAGTGAAAACCAGCTAGAGCTTTCAGTGCTGGCAGCTTTCCTGTGGGCGCAATCTCTGGACGTTTCCAATTTGGCAGCCGGGCTCTGCCAGAGAGAGATACAGAGTGTTGCCCCATTACGAAGCAATGCTTTAGCAGAGCGCGAATGTCTGTGTGGCAGCGAATGCAGTTCCAAGGGACAGTGAAAACCAGCTAGAGCTTTCAGTGCTGGCAGCTTTCCTGTGGGCGCAATCTCTGGACGTTTCCAATTTGGCAGCCGGGCTCTGCCAGAGAGAGATACAGAGTGTTGCCCCATTACGAAGCAATGCTTTAGCAGAGCGCGAATGTCTGTGTGGCAGCGAATGCAGTTCCAAGGGACAGTGAAAACCAGCTAGAGCTTTCAGTGCTGGCAGCTTTCCTGTGGGCGCAATGTCTGGACGTTTCCAATTTGGCAGCCGGGCTCTGCCAGAGTGATATACAGAGTGTTGCCAACTTACCAAGTTAAGCTTTAGCAGAGCGCGAATGTCTGTGTGGCAGCGAATGCAGTTCCAAGGGACAGTGAAAACCAGCTAGAGCTTTCAGTGCTGGCAGCTTTCCTGTGGGCGCAATGTCTGGACGTTTCCAATTTGGCAGCCGGGCTCTGCCAGAGAGAGATACAGAGTGTTGCCCCATTACGAAGCAATGCTTTAGCAGAGCGCGAATGTCTGTGTGGCAGCGAATGCAGTTCCAAGGGACAGTGAAAACCAGCTAGAGCTTTCAGTGCTGGCAGCTTTCCTGTGGGCGCAATCTCTGGACGTTTCCAATTTGGCAGCCGGGCTCTGCCAGAGAGAGATACAGAGTGTTGCCCCATTACGAAGCAATGCTTTAGCAGAGCGCGAATGTCTGTGTGGCAGCGATGCAGTTCCAAGGGACAGTGAAAACCAGCTAGAGCTTTCAGTGCTGGCAGCTTTCCTGTGGGCGCAATGTCTGGACGTTTCCAATTTGGCAGCCGGGCTCTGCCAGAGAGAGATACAGAGTGTTGCCCCATTACGAAGCAATGCTTTAGCAGAGCGCGAATGTCTGTGTGGCAGCGAATGCAGTTCCAAGGGACAGTGAAAACCAGCTAGAGCTTTCAGTGCTGGCAGCTTTCCTGTGGGCGCAATGTCTGGACGTTTCCAATTTGGCAGCCGGGCTCTGCCAGAGAGAGATACAGAGTGTTGCCCCATTACAAAGCAATGCTTTAGCAGAGCGCGAATGTCTGTGTGGCAGCGAATGCAGTTCCAAGGGACAGTGAAAACCAGCTAGAGCTTTCAGTGCTGGCAGCTTTCCTGTGGGCGCAATCTCTGGACGTTTCCAATTTGGCAGCCGGGCTCTGCCAGAGAGAGATACAGAGTGTTGCCCCATTACGAAGCAATGCTTTAGCAGAGCGCGAATGTCTGTGTGGCAGCGAATGCAGTTCCAAGGGACAGTGAAAACCAGCTAGAGCTTTCAGTGCTGGCAGCTTTCCTGTGGGCGCAATCTCTGGACGTTTCCAATTTGGCAGCCGGGCTCTGCCAGAGAGAGATACAGAGTGTTGCCCCATTACGAAGCAAAGCTTTAGCAGAGCGCGAATGTCTGTGTGGCAGCGAATGCAGTTCCAAGGGACAGTGAAAACCAGCTAGAGCTTTCAGTGCTGGCAGCTTTCCTGTGGGCGCAATCTCTGGACGTTTCCAATTTGGCAGCCGGGCTCTGCCAGAGAGAGATACAGAGTGTTGCCCCATTACGAAGCAATGCTTTAGCAGAGCGCGAATGTCTGTGTGGCAGCGAATGCAGTTCCAAGGGACAGTGAAAACCAGCTAGAGCTTTCAGTGCTGGCAGCTTTCCTGTGGGCGCAATGTCTGGACGTTTCCAATTTGGCAGCCGGGCTCTGCCAGAGAGATATACAGAGTTTTGCCAACTTACCAAGTTAAGCTTTAAGCAGAGCGCGAATGTCTGTGTGGCAGCGAATGCAGTTCCAAGGGACAGTGAAAACCAGCTAGAGCTTTCAGTGCTGGCAGCTTTCCTGTGGGCGCAATCTCTGGACGTTTCCAATTTGGCAGCCGGGCTCTGCCAGAGAGAGATACAGAGTGTTGCCCCATTACGAAGCAATGCTTTAGCAGAGCGCGAATGTCTGTGTGGCAGCGAATGCAGTTCCAAGGGACAGTGAAAACCAGCTAGAGCTTTCAGTGCTGGCAGCTTCCTGTGGGCGCAATCTCTGGACGTTTCCAATTTGGCAGCCGGGCTCTGCAGAGAGAGATACAGAGTGTTGCCCTAGGGGGTCCCATTACGAAGCAAAGCTTTAGCAGAGCGCGAATGTCTGTGTGGCAGCGAATGCAGTTCCAAGGGACAGTGAAAACCAGCTAGAGCTTTCAGTGCTGGCAGCTTTCCTGTGGGCGCAATCTCTGACGTTTCCAATTTGGCAGCCGGGCTCTGCCAGAGAGAGATACAGAGTGTTGCCCCATTACGAAGCAAAGCTTTAGCAGAGCGCGAATGTCTGTGTGGCAGCGAATGCAGTTCCAAGGGACAGTGAAAACCAGCTAGAGCTTTCAGTGCTGGCAGCTTTCCTGTGGGCGCAATCTCTGGACGTTTCCAATTTGGCAGCCGGGCTCTGCCAGAGAGAATACAGAGTGTTGCCATTACGAAGCAATGCTTTAGCAGAGCGCGAATGTCTGTGTGGCAGCGAATGCAGTTCCAAGGGACAGTGAAAACCAGCTAGAGCTTTCAGTGCTGGCAGCTTTCCTGTGGGCGCAATCTCTGGACGTTTCCAATTTGGCAGCCGGGCTCTGCCAGAGAGAGATACAGAGTGTTGCCCCATACGAAGCAATGCTTTAGCAGAGCGCGAATGTCTGTGTGGCAGCGAATGCAGTTCCAAGGGACAGTGAAAACAGCTAGAGCTTTCAGTGCTGGCAGCTTTCCTGTGGGCGCAATGTCTGGACGTTTCCAATTTGGCAGCCGTGCTCTGCCAGAGTGATATACAGAGTGTTGCCAACTTACCAAGTTAAGCTTTAGCAGAGCGCGAATGTCTGTGTGGCAGCGAATGCAGTTCCAAGGGACAGTGAAAACCAGCTAGAGCTTTCAGTGCTGGCAGCTTTCCTGTGGCGCAATGTCTGGACGTTTCCAATTTGGCAGCCGGGCTCTGCCAGAGAGATCAGAGTGTTGCCCATTACGAAGAAGCAATGCTTTAGCAGAGCGCGAATGTCTGTGTGGCAGCGAATGCAGTTCCAAGGGACAGTGAAAACCAGCTAGAGCTTTCAGTGCTGGCAGCTTTCCTGTGGGCGCAATCTCTGGACGTTTCCAATTTGGCAGCCGGGCTCTGCCAGAGAGAGATACAGAGTGTTGCCCCATTACGAAGCAATGCTTTAGCAGAGCGCGAATGTCTGTGTGGCAGCGAATGCAGTTCCAAGGGACAGTGAAAACCAGCTAGAGCTTTCAGTGCTGGCAGCTTTCCTGTGGGCGCAATGTCTGGACGTTTCCAATTTGGCAGCCGGGCTCTGCCAGAGAGAGATACAGAGTGTTGCCCCATTACGAAGCAATGCTTTAGCAGAGCGCGAATGTCTGTGTGGCAGCGAATGCAGTTCCAAGGGACAGTGAAAACCAGCTAGAGCTTTCAGTGCTGGCAGCTTTCCTGTGGGCGCAATGTCTGGACGTTTCCAATTTGGCAGCCGGGCTCTGCCAGAGAGAGATACAGAGTGTTGCCCCATTACAAAGCAATGCTTTAGCAGAGCGCGAATGTCTGTGTGGCAGCGAATGCAGTTCCAAGGGACAGTGAAAACCAGCTAGAGCTTTCAGTGCTGGCAGCTTTCCTGTGGGCGCAATCTCTGGACGTTTCCAATTTGGCAGCCGGGCTCTGCCAGAGAGAGATACAGAGTGTTGCCCCATTACGAAGCAATGCTTTAGCAGAGCGCGAATGTCTGTGTGGCAGCGAATGCAGTTCCAAGGGACAGTGAAAACCAGCTAGAGCTTTCAGTGCTGGCATCTTTCCTGTGGGCGCAATCTCTGGACGTTTCCAATTTGGCAGCCGGGCTCTGCCAGAGAGAGATACAGAGTGTTGCCCCATTAGGAAGCAATGCTTTAGCAGAGCGCGAATGTCTGTGTGGCAGCGAATGCAGTTCCAAGGGACAGTGAAAACCAGCTAGAGCTTTCAGTGCTGGCAGCTTTCCTGTGGGCGCAATGTCTGGACGTTTCCAATTTGGCAGCCGGGCTCTGCCAGAGAGAGATACAGAGTGTTGCCCCATTACGAAGCAAAGCTTTAGCAGAGCGCGAATGTCTGTGTGGCAGCGAATGCAGTTCCAAGGGACAGTGAAAACCAGCTAGAGCTTTCAGTGCTGGCAGCTTTCCTGTGGGCGCAATGTCTGGACGTTTCCAATTTGGCAGCCGGGCTCTGCCAGAGAGAGATACAGAGTGTTGCCCCATTACGAAGCAATGCTTTAGCAGAGCGCGAATGTCTGTGTGGCAGCGAATGCAGTTCCAAGGGACAGTGAAAACCAGCTAGAGCTTTCAGTGCTGGCAGCTTTCCTGTGGGCGCAATCTCTGGACGTTTCCAATTTGGCAGCCGGGCTCTGCCAGAGAGAGATACAGAGTGTTGCCCCATTACGAAGCAATGCTTTAGCAGAGCGCGAATGTCTGTGTGGCAGCGAATGCAGTTCCAAGGGACAGTGAAAACCAGCTAGAGCTTTCAGTGCTGGCAGCTTTCCTGTGGGCGCAATGTCTGGACGTTTCCAATTTGGCAGCCGGGCTCTGCCAGAGAGATATACAGAGTGTTGCCAACTTACCAAGTTAAGCTTTAAGCAGAGCGCGAATGTCTGTGTGGCAGCGAATGCAGTTCCAAGGGACAGTGAAAACCAGCTAGAGCTTTCAGTGCTGGCAGCTTTCCTGTGGGCGCAATCTCTGGACGTTTCCAATTTGGCAGCCGGGCTCTGCCAGAGAGAGATACAGAGTGTTGCCCCATTACGAAGCAAAGCTTTAGCAGAGCGCGAATGTCTGTGTGGCAGCGAATGCAGTTCCAAGGGACAGTGAAAACCAGCTAGAGCTTTCAGTGCTGGCAGCTTTCCTGTGGGCGCAATCTCTGGACGTTTCCAATTTGGCAGCCGGGCTCTGCCAGAGAGAGATACAGAGTGTTGCCCCATTACGAAGCAAAGCTTTAGCAGAGCGCGAATGTCTGTGTGGCAGCGAATGCAGTTCCAAGGGACAGTGAAAACCAGCTAGAGCTTTCAGTGCTGGCAGCTTTCCTGTGGGCGCAATCTCTGGACGTTTCCAATTTGGCAGCCGGGCTCTGCCAGAGAGAGATACAGAGTGTTGCCCCATTACGAAGCAATGCTTTAGCAGAGCGCGAATGTCTGTGTGGCAGCGAATGCAGTTCCAAGGGACAGTGAAAACCAGCTAGAGCTTTCAGTGCTGGCAGCTTTCCTGTGGGCGCAATCTCTGGACGTTTCCAATTTGGCAGCCGGGCTCTGCCAGAGAGAGATACAGAGTGTTGCCCCATTACGAAGCAATGCTTTAGCAGAGCGCGAATGTCTGTGTGGCAGCGAATGCAGTTCCAAGGGACAGTGAAAACCAGCTAGAGCTTTCAGTGCTGGCAGCTTTCCTGTGGGCGCAATGTCTGGACGTTTCCAATTTGGCAGCCGGGCTCTGCCAGAGTGATATACAGAGTGTTGCCAACTTACCAAGTTAAGCTTTAGCAGAGCGCGAATGTCTGTGTGGCAGCGAATGCAGTTCCAAGGGACAGTGAAAACCAGCTAGAGCTTTCAGTGCTGGCAGCTTTCCTGTGGGCGCAATGTCTGGACGTTTCCAATTTGGCAGCCGGGCTCTGCCAGAGAGAGATACAGAGTGTTGCCCCATTACGAAGCAATGCTTTAGCAGAGCGCGAATGTCTGTGTGGCAGCGAATGCAGTTCCAAGGGACAGTGAAAACCAGCTAGAGCTTTCAGTGCTGGCAGCTTTCCTGTGGGCGCAATCTCTGGACGTTTCCAATTTGGCAGCCGGGCTCTGCCAGAGAGAGATACAGAGTGTTGCCCCATTACGAAGCAATGCTTTAGCAGAGCGCGAATGTCTGTGTGGCAGCGAATGCAGTTCCAAGGGACAGTGAAAACCAGCTAGAGCTTTCAGTGCTGGCAGCTTTCCTGTGGGCGCAATCTCTGGACGTTTCCAATTTGGCAGCCGGGCTCTGCCAGAGAGAGATACAGAGTGTTGCCCCATTACGAAGCAATGCTTTAGCAGAGCGCGAATGTCTGTGTGGCAGCGAATGCAGTTCCAAGGGACAGTGAAAACCAGCTAGAGCTTTCAGTGCTGGCAGCTTTCCTGTGGGCGCAATGTCTGGACGTTTCCAATTTGGCAGCCGGGCTCTGCCAGAGAGAGATACAGAGTGTTGCCCCATTACGAAGCAATGCTTTAGCAGAGCGCGAATGTCTGTGTGGCAGCGAATGCAGTTCCAAGGGACAGTGAAAACCAGCTAGAGCTTTCAGTGCTGGCAGCTTTCCTGTGGGCGCAATGTCTGGACGTTTCCAATTTGGCAGCCGGGCTCTGCCAGAGAGAGATACAGAGTGTTGCCCCATTACGAAGCAATGCTTTAGCAGAGCGCGAATGTCTGTGTGGCAGCGAATGCAGTTCCAAGGGACAGTGAAAACCAGCTAGAGCTTTCAGTGCTGGCAGCTTTCCTGTGGGCGCAATCTCTGGACGTTTCCAATTTGGCAGCCGGGCTCTGCCAGAGAGAGATACAGAGTGTTGCCCCATTACGAAGCAATGCTTTAGCAGAGCGCGAATGTCTGTGTGGCAGCGAATGCAGTTCCAAGGGACAGTGAAAACCAGCTAGAGCTTTCAGTGCTGGCAGCTTTCCTGTGGGCGCAATGTCTGGACGTTTCCAATTTGGCAGCCGGGCTCTGCCAGAGAGAGATACAGAGTGTTGCCCCATTACGAAGCAAAGCTTTAGCAGAGCGCGAATGTCTGTGTGGCAGCGAATGCAGTTCCAAGGGACAGTGAAAACCAGCTAGAGCTTTCAGTGCTGGCAGCTTTCCTGTGGGCGCAATGTCTGGACGTTTCCAATTTGGCAGCCGGGCTCTGCCAGAGAGAGATACAGAGTGTTGCCCCATTACGAAGCAATGCTTTAGCAGAGCGCGAATGTCTGTGTGGCAGCGAATGCAGTTCCAAGGGACAGTGAAAACCAGCTAGAGCTTTCAGTGCTGGCAGCTTTCCTGTGGGCGCAATGTCTGGACGTTTCCAATTTGGCAGCCGGGCTCTGCCAGAGAGAGATACAGAGTGTTGCCCCATTACGAAGCAATGCTTTAGCAGAGCGCGAATGTCTGTGTGGCAGCGAATGCAGTTCCAAGGGACAGTGAAAACCAGCTAGAGCTTTCAGTGCTGGCAGCTTTCCTGTGGGCGCAGTCTCTGGACGTTTCCAATTTGGCAGCCGGGCTCTGCCAGAGAGAGATACAGAGTGTTGCCCCATTACGAAGCAAAGCTTTAGCAGAGCGCGAATGTCTGTGTGGCAGCGAATGCAGTTCCAAGGGACAGTGAAAACCAGCTAGAGCTTTCAGTGCTGGCAGCTTTCCTGTGGGCGCAATGTCTGGACGTTTCCAATTTGGCAGCCGGGCTCTGCCAGAGAGAGATACAGAGTGTTGCCCCATTACGAAGCAATGCTTTAGCAGAGCGCGAATGTCTGTGTGGCAGCGAATGCAGTTCCAAGGGACAGTGAAAACCAGCTAGAGCTTTCAGTGCTGGCAGCTTTCCTGTGGGCGCAATCTCTGGACGTTTCCAATTTGGCAGCCGGGCTCTGCCAGAGAGAGATACAGAGTGTTGCCCCATTACGAAGCAATGCTTTAGCAGAGCGCGAATGTCTGTGTGGCAGTGAATGCAGTTCCAAGGGACAGTGAAAACCAGCTAGAGCTTTCAGTGCTGGCAGCTTTCCTGTGGGCGCAATCTCTGGACGTTTCCAATTTGGCAGCCGGGCTCTGCCAGAGAGAGATACAGAGTGTTGCCCCATTACGAAGCAATGCTTTAGCAGAGCGCGAATGTCTGTGTGGCAGCGAATGCAGTTCCAAGGGACAGTGAAAACCAGCTAGAGCTTTCAGTGCTGGCAGCTTTCCTGTGGGCGCAATCTCTGGACGTTTCCAATTTGGCAGCCGGGCTCTGCCAGAGAGAGATACAGAGTGTTGCCCCATTACGAAGCAAAGCTTTAGCAGAGCGCGAATGTCTGTGTGGCAGCGAATGCAGTTCCAAGGGACAGTGAAAACCAGCTAGAGCTTTCAGTGCTGGCAGCTTTCCTGTGGGCGCAATCTCTGGACGTTTCCAATTTGGCAGCCGGGCTCTGCCAGAGAGAGATACAGAGTGTTGCCCCATTACGAAGCAAAGCTTTAGCAGAGCGCGAATGTCTGTGTGGCAGCGAATGCAGTTCCAAGGGACAGTGAAAACCAGCTAGAGCTTTCAGTGCTGGCAGCTTTCCTGTGGGCGCAATCTCTGGACGTTTCCAATTTGGCAGCCGGGCTCTGCCAGAGAGAGATACAGAGTGTTGCCCCATTACGAAGCAATGCTTTAGCAGAGTGCGAATGTCTGTGTGGCAGCGAATGCAGTTCCAAGGGACAGTGAAAACCAGCTAGAGCTTTCAGTGCTGGCAGCTTTCCTGTGGGCGCAATGTCTGGACGTTTCCAATTTGGCAGCCGGGCTCTGCCAGAGAGAGATACAGAGTGTTGCCCCATTACGAAGCAATGCTTTAGCAGAGCGCGAATGTCTGTGTGGCAGCGAATGCAGTTCCAAGGGACAGTGAAAACCAGCTAGAGCTTTCAGTGCTGGCAGCTTTCCTGTGGGCGCAATGTCTGGACGTTTCCAATTTGGCAGCCGGGCTCTGCCAGAGAGATATACAGAGTGTTGCCAACTTACCAAGTTAAGCTTTAGCAGAGCGCGAATGTCTGTGTGGCAGCGAATGCAGTTCCAAGGGACAGTGAAAACCAGCTAGAGCTTTCAGTGCTGGCAGCTTTCCTGTGGGCGCAATCTCTGGACGTTTCCAATTTGGCAGCCGGGCTCTGCCAGAGAGAGATACAGAGTGTTGCCCCATTACGAAGCAATGCTTTAGCAGAGCGCGAATGTCTGTGTGGCAGCGAATGCAGTTCCAAGGGACAGTGAAAACCAGCTAGAGCTTTCAGTGCTGGCAGCTTTCCTGTGGGCGCAATCTCTGGACGTTTCCAATTTGGCAGCCGGGCTCTGCCAGAGAGAGATACAGAGTGTTGCCCCATTACGAAGCAAAGCTTTAGCAGAGCGCGAATGTCTGTGTGGCAGCGAATGCAGTTCCAAGGGACAGTGAAAACCAGCTAGAGCTTTCAGTGCTGGCAGCTTTCCTGTGGGCGCAATCTCTGGACGTTTCCAATTTGGCAGCCGGGCTCTGCCAGAGAGAGATACAGAGTGTTGCCCCATTACGAAGCAAAGCTTTAGCAGAGCGCGAATGTCTGTGTGGCAGCGAATGCAGTTCCAAGGGACAGTGAAAACCAGCTAGAGCTTTCAGTGCTGGCAGCTTTCCTGTGGGCGCAATGTCTGGACGTTTCCAATTTGGCAGCCGGGCTCTGCCAGAGAGAGATACAGAGTGTTGCCCCATTACGAAGCAATGCTTTAGCAGAGCGCGAATGTCTGTGTGGCAGCGAATGCAGTTCCAAGGGACAGTGAAAACCAGCTAGAGCTTTCAGTGCTGGCAGCTTTCCTGTGGGCGCAATCTCTGGACGTTTCCAATTTGGCAGCCGGGCTCTGCCAGAGAGAGATACAGAGTGTTGCCCCATTACGAAGCAATGCTTTAGCAGAGCGCGAATGTCTGTGTGGCAGCGAATGCAGTTCCAAGGGACAGTGAAAACCAGCTAGAGCTTTCAGTGCTGGCAGCTTTCCTGTGGGCGCAATCTCTGGACGTTTCCAATTTGGCAGCCGGGCTCTGCCAGAGAGAGATACAGAGTGTTGCCCCATTACGAAGCAATGCTTTAGCAGAGCGCGAATGTCTGTGTGGCAGCGAATGCAGTTCCAAGGGACAGTGAAAACCAGCTAGAGCTTTCAGTGCTGGCAGCTTTCCTGTGGGCGCAATCTCTGGACGTTTCCAATTTGGCAGCCGGGCTCTGCCAGAGAGAGATACAGAGTGTTGCCCCATTACGAAGCAATGCTTTAGCAGAGCGCGAATGTCTGTGTGGCAGCGAATGCAGTTCCAAGGGACAGTGAAAACCAGCTAGAGCTTTCAGTGCTGGCAGCTTTCCTGTGGGCGCAATCTCTGGACGTTTCCAATTTGGCAGCCGGGCTCTGCCAGAGAGAGATACAGAGTGTTGCCCCATTAGGAAGCAATGCTTTACCAGAGCGCGAATGTCTGTGTGGCAGCGAATGCAGTTCCAAGGGACAGTGAAAACCAGCTAGAGCTTTCAGTGCTGGCAGCTTTCCTGTGGGCGCAATCTCTGGACGTTTCCAATTTGGCAGCCGGGCTCTGCCAGAGAGAGATACAGAGTGTTGCCCCATTACGAAGCAATGCTTTAGCAGAGCGCGAATGTCTGTGTGGCAGCGAATGCAGTTCCAAGGGACAGTGAAAACCAGCTAGAGCTTTCAGTGCTGGCAGCTTTCCTGTGGGCGCAATGTCTGGACGTTTCCAATTTGGCAGCCGGGCTCTGCCAGAGAGAGATACAGAGTGTTGCCCCATTACGAAGCAATGCTTTAGCAGAGCGCGAATGTCTGTGTGGCAGCGAATGCAGTTCCAAGGGACAGTGAAAACCAGCTAGAGCTTTCAGTGCTGGCAGCTTTCCTGTGGGCGCAATGTCTGGACGTTTCCAATTTGGCAGCCGGGCTCTGCCAGAGAGAGATACAGAGTGTTGCCCCATTACGAAGCAATGCTTTAGCAGAGCGCGAATGTCTGTGTGGCAGCGAATGCAGTTCCAAGGGACAGTGAAAACCAGCTAGAGCTTTCAGTGCTGGCAGCTTTCCTGTGGGCGCAATGTCTGGACGTTTCCAATTTGGCAGCCGGGCTCTGCCAGAGAGAGATACAGAGTGTTGCCCCATTACGAAGCAAAGCTTTAGCAGAGCGCGAATGTCTGTGTGGCAGCGAATGCAGTTCCAAGGGACAGTGAAAACCAGCTAGAGCTTTCAGTGCTGGCAGCTTTCCTGTGGGCGCAATGTCTGGACGTTTCCAATTTGGCAGCCGGGCTCTGCCAGAGAGAGATACAGAGTGTTGCCCCATTACGAAGCAATGCTTTAGCAGAGCGCGAATGTCTGTGTGGCAGCGAATGCAGTTCCAAGGGACAGTGAAAACCAGCTAGAGCTTTCAGTGCTGGCAGCTTTCCTGTGGGCGCAATGTCTGGACGTTTCCAATTTGGCAGCCGGGCTCTGCCAGAGAGAGATACAGAGTGTTGCCCCATTACGAAGCAATGCTTTAGCAGAGCGCGAATGTCTGTGTGGCAGCGAATGCAGTTCCAAGGGACAGTGAAAACCAGCTAGAGCTTTCAGTGCTGGCAGCTTTCCTGTGGGCGCAATGTCTGGACGTTTCCAATTTGGCAGCCGGGCTCTGCCAGAGAGAGATACAGAGTGTTGCCCCATTACGAAGCAATGCTTTAGCAGAGCGCGAATGTCTGTGTGGCAGCGAATGCAGTTCCAAGGGACAGTGAAAACCAGCTAGAGCTTTCAGTGCTGGCAGCTTTCCTGTGGGCGCAATCTCTGGACGTTTCCAATTTGGCAGCCGGGCTCTGCCAGAGAGAGATACAGAGTGTTGCCCCATTACGAAGCAAAGCTTTAGCAGAGCGTGAATGTCTGTGTGGCAGCGAATGCAGTTCCAAGGGACAGTGAAAACCAGCTAGAGCTTTCAGTGCTGGCAGCTTTCCTGTGGGCGCAATGTCTGGACGTTTCCAATTTGGCAGCCGGGCTCTGCCAGAGAGAGATACAGAGTGTTGCCCCATTACGAAGCAATGCTTTAGCAGAGCGCGAATGTCTGTGTGGCAGCGAATGCAGTTCCAAGGGACAGTGAAAACCAGCTAGAGCTTTCAGTGCTGGCAGCTTTCCTGTGGGCGCAGTCTCTGGACGTTTCCAATTTGGCAGCCGGGCTCTGCCAGAGAGAGATACAGAGTGTTGCCCCATTACGAAGCAAAGCTTTAGCAGAGCGCGAATGTCTGTGTGGCAGCGAATGCAGTTCCAAGGGACAGTGAAAACCAGCTAGAGCTTTCAGTGCTGGCAGCTTTCCTGTGGGCGCAATCTCTGGACGTTTCCAATTTGGCAGCCGGGCTCTGCCAGAGAGATATACAGAGTGTTGCCCCATTACGAAGCAAAGCTTTAGCAGAGCGCGAATGTCTGTGTGGCAGCGAATGCAGTTCCAAGGGACAGTGAAAACCAGCTAGAGCTTTCAGTGCTGGCAGCTTTCCTGTGGGCGCAATCTCTGGACGTTTCCAATTTGGCAGCCGGGCTCTGCCAGAGAGAGATACAGAGTGTTGCCCCATTAGGAAGCAATGCTTTAGCAGAGCGCGAATGTCTGTGTGGCAGCGAATGCAGTTCCAAGGGACAGTGAAAACCAGCTAGAGCTTTCAGTGCTGGCAGCTTTCCTGTGGGCGCAATCTCTGGACGTTTCCAATTTGGCAGCCGGGCTCTGCCAGAGAGAGATACAGAGTGTTGCCCCATTACGAAGCAATGCTTTAGCAGAGCGCGAATGTCTGTGTGGCAGCGAATGCAGTTCCAAGGGACAGTGAAAACCAGCTAGAGCTTTCAGTGCTGGCAGCTTTCCTGTGGGCGCAATCTCTGGACGTTTCCAATTTGGCAGCCGGGCTCTGCCAGAGAGAGATACAGAGTGTTGCCCCATTACGAAGCAATGCTTTAGCAGAGCGCGAATGTCTGTGTGGCAGCGAATGCAGTTCCAAGGGACAGTGAAAACCAGCTAGAGCTTTCAGTGCTGGCAGCTTTCCTGTGGGCGCAATGTCTGGACGTTTCCAATTTGGCAGCCGGGCTCTGCCAGAGAGAGATACAGAGTGTTGCCCAATTACCAAGTTAAGCTTTAGCAGAGCGCGAATGTCTGTGTGGCAGCGAATGCAGTTCCAAGGGACAGTGAAAACCAGCTAGAGCTTTCAGTGCTGGCAGCTTTCCTGTGGGCGCAATGTCTGGACGTTTCCAATTTGGCAGCCGGGCTCTGCCAGAGAGAGATACAGAGTGTTGCCCCATTACGAAGCAATGCTTTAGCAGAGCGCGAATGTCTGTGTGGCAGCGAATGCAGTTCCAAGGGACAGTGAAAACCAGCTAGAGCTTTCAGTGCTGGCAGCTTTCCTGTGGGCGCAATGTCTGGACGTTTCCAATTTGGCAGCCGGGCTCTGCCAGAGAGAGATACAGAGTGTTGCCCCATTAGGAAGCAATGCTTTAGCAGAGCGCGAATGTCTGTGTGGCAGCGAATGCAGTTCCAAGGGACAGTGAAAACCAGCTAGAGCTTTCAGTGCTGGCAGCTTTCCTGTGGGCGCAATCTCTGGACGTTTCCAATTTGGCAGCCGGGCTCTGCCAGAGAGAGATACAGATTGTTGCCCAATTACCAAGTTAAGCTTTAGCAGAGCGCGAATGTCTGTGTGGCAGCGAATGCAGTTCCAAGGGACAGTGAAAACCAGCTAGAGCTTTCAGTGCTGGCAGCTTTCCTGTGGGCGCAATCTCTGGACGTTTCCAATTTGGCAGCCGGGCTCTGCCAGAGAGAGATACAGAGTGTTGCCCCATTACGAAGCAATGCTTTAGCAGAGCGCGAATGTCTGTGTGGCAGCGAATGCAGTTCCAAGGGACAGTGAAAACCAGCTAGAGCTTTCAGTGCTGGCAGCTTTCCTGTGGGCGCAATCTCTGGACGTTTCCAATTTGGCAGCCGGGCTCTGCCAGAGAGAGATACAGAGTGTTGCCCCATTACGAAGCAATGCTTTAGCAGAGCGCGAATGTCTGTGTGGCAGCGAATGCAGTTCCAAGGGACAGTGAAAACCAGCTAGAGCTTTCAGTGCTGGCAGCTTTCCTGTGGGTGCAATCTGTGGACGTTTCCAATTTGGCAGCCGGGCTCTGCCAGAGAGATATACAGAGTGTTGCCCCATTACCAAGTTAAGCTTTAGCAGAGCGCGAATGTCTGTGTGGCAGCGAATGCAGTTCCAAGGGACAGTGAAAACCAGCTAGAGCTTTCAGTGCTGGCAGCTTTCCTGTGGGCGCAATCTCTGGACGTTTCCAATTTGGCAGCCGGGCTCTGCCAGAGAGATATACAGAGTGTTGCCCCATTACGAAGCAAAGCTTTAGCAGAGCGTGAATGTCTGTGTGGCAGCGAATGCAGTTCCAAGGGACAGTGAAAACCAGCTAGAGCTTTCAGTGCTGGCAGCTTTCCTGTGGGCGCAATCTCTGGACGTTTCCAATTTGGCAGCCGGGCTCTGCCAGAGAGAGATACAGAGTGTTGCCCCATTACGAAGCAAAGCTTTAGCAGAGCGCGAATGTCTGTGTGGCAGCGAATAAAGTTCCAAGGGACAGTGAAAACCAGCTAGAGCTTTCAGTGCTGGCAGCTTTCCTGTGGGCGCAATGTCTGGACGTTTCCAATTTGGCAGCCGGGCTCTGCCAGAGAGAGATACAGAGTGTTGCCCCATTACGAAGCAATGCTTTAGCAGAGCGCGAATGTCTGTGTGGCAGCGAATGCAGTTCCAAGGGACAGTGAAAACCAGCTAGAGCTTTCAGTGCTGGCAGCTTTCCTGTGGGCGCAATCTCTGGACGTTTCCAATTTGGCAGCCGGGCTCTGCCAGAGAGAGATACAGAGTGTTGCCCCATTACGAAGCAATGCTTTAGCAGAGCGCGAATGTCTGTGTGGCAGCGAATGCAGTTCCAAGGGACAGTGAAAACCAGCTAGAGCTTTCAGTGCTGGCAGCTTTCCTGTGGGCGCAATCTCTGGACGTTTCCAATTTGGCAGCCGGGCTCTGCCAGAGAGATATACAGAGTGTTGCCCCATTACGAAGCAAAGCTTTAGCAGAGCGTGAATGTCTGTGTGGCAGCGAATGCAGTTCCAAGGGACAGTGAAAACCAGCTAGAGCTTTCAGTGCTGGCAGCTTTCCTGTGGGCGCAATCTCTGGACGTTTCCAATTTGGCAGCCGGGCTCTGCCAGAGAGAGATACAGATTGTTGCCCTATTACAAAGTTAAGCTTTAGCAGAGCGCGAATGTCTGTGTGGCAGCGAATGCAGTTCCAAGGGACAGTGAAAACCAGCTAGAGCTTTCAGTGCTGGCAGCTTTCCTGTGGGCGCAATGTCTGGACGTTTCCAATTTGGCAGCCGGGCTCTGCCAGAGAGAGATACAGAGTGTTGCCCCATTACGAAGCAAAGCTTTAGCAGAGCGCGAATGTCTGTGTGGCAGCGAATGCAGTTCCAAGGGACAGTGAAAACCAGCTAGAGCTTTCAGTGCTGGCAGCTTTCCTGTGGGCGCAATCTCTGCACGTTTCCAATTTGGCAGCCGGGCTCTGCCAGAGAGAGATACAGAGTGTTGCCCCATTACGAAGCAATGCTTTAGCAGAGCGCGAATGTCTGTGTGGCAGCGAATGCAGTTCCAAGGGACAGTGAAAACCAGCTAGAGCTTTCAGTGCTGGCAGCTTTCCTGTGGGCGCAATGTCTGGACGTTTCCAATTTGGCAGCCGGGCTCTGCCAGAGAGAGATACAGAGTGTTGCCCCATTAGGAAGCAATGCTTTAGCAGAGCGCGAATGCCTGTGTGGCAGCGAATGCAGTTCCAAGGGACAGTGAAAACCAGCTAGAGCTTTCAGTGCTGGCAGCTTTCCTGTGGGCGCAATGTCTGGACGTTTCCAATTTGGCAGCCGGGCTCTGCCAGAGAGAGATACAGAGTGTTGCCCCATTACGAAGCAATGCTTTAGCAGAGCGCGAATGTCTGTGTGGCAGCGAATGCAGTTCCAAGGGACAGTGAAAACCAGCTAGAGCTTTCAGTGCTGGCAGCTTTCCTGTGGGCGCAATCTCTGGACGTTTCCAATTTGGCAGCCGGGCTCTGCCAGAGAGAGATACAGAGTGTTGCCCCATTACGAAGCAATGCTTTAGCAGAGCGCGAATGTCTGTGTGGCAGCGAATGCAGTTCCAAGGGACAGTGAAAACCAGCTAGAGCTTTCAGTGCTGGCAGCTTTCCTGTGGGCGCAATGTCTGGACGTTTCCAATTTGGCAGACGGGCTCTGCCAGAGAGAGATACAGAGTGTTGCCCCATTACGAAGCAATGCTTTAGCAGAGCGCGAATGTCTGTGTGGCAGCGAATGCAGTTCCAAGGGACAGTGAAAACCAGCTAGAGCTTTCAGTGCTGGCATCTTTCCTGTGGGCGCAATCTCTGGACGTTTCCAATTTGGCAGCCGGGCTCTGCCAGAGAGATATACAGAGTGTTGCCCCATTACGAAGCAAAGCTTTAGCAGAGCGCGAATGTCTGTGTGGCAGCGAATGCAGTTCCAAGGGACAGTGAAAACCAGCTAGAGCTTTCAGTGCTGGCAGCTTTCCTGTGGGCGCAATCTCTGGACGTTTCCAATTTGGCAGCCGGGCTCTGCCAGAGAGAGATACAGAGTGTTGCCCCATTACGAAGCAATGCTTTAGCAGAGCGCGAATGTCTGTGTGGCAGCGAATGCAGTTCCAAGGGACAGTGAAAACCAGCTAGAGCTTTCAGTGCTGGCAGCTTTCCTGTGGGCACAATCTCTTGACGTTTCCAATTTGGCAGCCGGGCTCTGCCAGAGAGAGATACAGAGTGTTGCCCCATTACGAAGCAATGCTTTAGCAGAGCGCGAATGTCTGTGTGGCAGCGAATGCAGTTCCAAGGGACAGTGAAAACCAGCTAGAGCTTTCAGTGCTGGCAGCTTTCCTGTGGGCGCAATGTCTGGACGTTTCCAATTTGGCAGCCGGGCTCTGCCAGAGAGAGATACAGAGTGTTGCCCCATTACGAAGCAATGCTTTAGCAGAGCGCGAATGTCTGTGTGGCAGCGAATGCAGTTCCAAGGGACAGTGAAAACCAGCTAGAGCTTTCAGTGCTGGCAGCTTTCCTGTGGGCGCAATGTCTGGACGTTTCCAATTTGGCAGCCGGGCTCTGCCAGAGAGAGATACAGAGTGTTGCCCCATTACGAAGCAATGCTTTAGCAGAGCGCGAATGTCTGTGTGGCAGCGAATGCAGTTCCAAGGGACAGTGAAAACCAGCTAGAGCTTTCAGTGCTGGCAGCTTTCCTGTGGGCGCAATCTCTGGACGTTTCCAATTTGGCAGCCGGGCTCTGCCAGAGAGAGATACAGAGTGTTGCCCCATTACGAAGCAATGCTTTAGCAGAGCGCGAATGTCTGTGTGGCAGCGAATGCAGTTCCAAGGGACAGTGAAAACCAGCTAGAGCTTTCAGTGCTGGCAGCTTTCCTGTGGGTGCAATCTGTGGACGTTTCCAATTTGGCAGCCGGGCTCTGCCAGAGAGATATACAGAGTGTTGCCCCATTACCAAGTTAAGCTTTAGCAGAGCGCGAATGTCTGTGTGGCAGCGAATGCAGTTCCAAGGGACAGTGAAAACCAGCTAGAGCTTTCAGTGCTGGCAGCTTTCCTGTGGGCGCAATGTCTGGACGTTTCCAATTTGGCAGCCGGGCTCTGCCAGAGAGAGATACAGATTGTTGCCCAATTACCAAGTTAAGCTTTAGCAGAGCGCGAATGTCTGTGTGGCAGCGAATGCAGTTCCAAGGGACAGTGAAAACCAGCTAGAGCTTTCAGTGCTGGCAGCTTTCCTGTGGGCGCAATCTCTGGACGTTTCCAATTTGGCAGCCGGGCTCTGCCAGAGAGAGATACAGAGTGTTGCCCCATTACGAAGCAATGCTTTAGCAGAGCGCGAATGTCTGTGTGGCAGCGAATGCAGTTCCAAGGGACAGTGAAAACCAGCTAGAGCTTTCAGTGCTGGCAGCTTTCCTGTGGGCGCAATCTCTGGACGTTTCCAATTTGGCAGCCGGGCTCTGCCAGAGAGAGATACAGAGTGTTGCCCCATTACGAAGCAATGCTTTAGCAGAGCGCGAATGTCTGTGTGGCAGCGAATGCAGTTCCAAGGGACAGTGAAAACCAGCTAGAGCTTTCAGTGCTGGCAGCTTTCCTGTGGGTGCAATCTGTGGACGTTTCCAATTTGGCAGCCGGGCTCTGCCAGAGAGATATACAGAGTGTTGCCCAATTACCAAGTTAAGCTTTAGCAGAGCGCGAATGTCTGTGTGGCAGCGAATGCAGTTCCAAGGGACAGTGAAAACCAGCTAGAGCTTTCAGTGCTGGCAGCTTTCCTGTGGGCGCAATCTCTGGACGTTTCCAATTTGGCAGCCGGGCTCTGCCAGAGAGAGATACAGAGTGTTGCCCCATTACGAAGCAAAGCTTTAGCAGAGCGCGAATGTCTGTGTGGCAGCGAATGCAGTTCCAAGGGACAGTGAAAACCAGCTAGAGCTTTCAGTGCTGGCAGCTTTCCTGTGGGCGCAATGTCTGGACGTTTCCAATTTGGCAGCCGGGCTCTGCCAGAGAGAGATACAGAGTGTTGCCCCATTACGAAGCAATGCTTTAGCAGAGCGCGAATGTCTGTGTGGCAGCGAATGCAGTTCCAAGGGACAGTGAAAACCAGCTAGAGCTTTCAGTGCTGGCAGCTTTCCTGTGGGCGCAATCTCTGGACGTTTCCAATTTGGCAGCCGGGCTCTGCCAGAGAGAGATACAGAGTGTTGCCCCATTACGAAGCAATGCTTTAGCAGAGCGCGAATGTCTGTGTGGCAGCGAATGCAGTTCCAAGGGACAGTGAAAACCAGCTAGAGCTTTCAGTGCTGGCAGCTTTCCTGTGGGCGCAATCTCTGGACGTTTCCAATTTGGCAGCCGGGCTCTGCCAGAGAGATATACAGAGTGTTGCCCCATTACGAAGCAAAGCTTTAGCAGAGCGTGAATGTCTGTGTGGCAGCGAATGCAGTTCCAAGGGACAGTGAAAACCAGCTAGAGCTTTCAGTGCTGGCAGCTTTCCTGTGGGCGCAATCTCTGGACGTTTCCAATTTGGCAGCCGGGCTCTGCCAGAGAGAGATACAGATTGTTGCCCAATTACCAAGTTAAGCTTTAGCAGAGCGCGAATGTCTGTGTGGCAGCGAATGCAGTTCCAAGGGACAGTGAAAACCAGCTAGAGCTTTCAGTGCTGGCAGATTTCCTGTGGGCGCAATCTCTGGACGTTTCCAATTTGGCAGCCGGGCTCTGCCAGAGAGAGATACAGAGTGTTGCCCCATTACGAAGCAATGCTTTAGCAGAGCGCAAATGTCTGTGTGGCAGCGAATGCAGTTCCAAGGGACAGTGAAAACCAGCTAGAGCTTTCAGTGCTGGCAGCTTTCCTGTGGGCGCAATCTCTGGACGTTTCCAATTTGGCAGCCGGGCTCTGCCAGAGAGATATACAGAGTGTTGCCCCATTACGAAGCAATGCTTTAGCAGAGCGCGAATGTCTGTGTGGCAGCGAATGCAGTTCCAAGGGACAGTGAAAACCAGCTAGAGCTTTCAGTGCTGGCAGCTTTCCTGTGGGTGCAATCTGTGGACGTTTCCAATTTGGCAGCCGGGCTCTGCCAGAGAGATATACAGAGTGTTGCCCAATTACCAAGTTAAGCTTTAGCAGAGCGCGAATGTCTGTGTGGCAGCGAATGCAGTTCCAAGGGACAGTGAAAACCAGCTAGAGCTTTCAGTGCTGGCAGCTTTCCTGTGGGCGCAATCTCTGGACGTTTCCAATTTGGCAGCCGGGCTCTGCCAGAGAGAGATACAGAGTGTTGCCCCTTTACGAAGCAAAGCTTTAGCAGAGCGCGAATGTCTGTGTGGCAGCGAATGCAGTTCCAAGGGACAGTGAAAACCAGCTAGAGCTTTCAGTGCTGGCAGCTTTCCTGTGGGCGCAATGTCTGGACGTTTCCAATTTGGCAGCCGGGCTCTGCCAGAGAGAGATACAGAGTGTTGCCCCATTACGAAGCAATGCTTTAGCAGAGCGCGAATGTCTGTGTGGCAGCGAATGCAGTTCCAAGGGACAGTGAAAACCAGCTAGAGCTTTCAGTGCTGGCAGCTTTCCTGTGGGCGCAATGTCTGGACGTTTCCAATTTGGCAGCCGGGCTCTGCCAGAGAGAGATACAGAGTGTTGCCCAATTACCAAGTTAAGCTTTAGCAGAGCGCGAATGTCTGTGTGGCAGCGAATGCAGTTCCAAGGGACAGTGAAAACCAGCTAGAGCTTTCAGTGCTGGCAGCTTTCCTGTGGGCGCAATCTCTGGACGTTTCCAATTTGGCAGCCGGGCTCTGCCAGAGAGATATACAGAGTGTTGCCCCATTACGAAGCAAAGCTTTAGCAGAGCGCGAATGTCTGTGTGGCAGCGAATGCAGTTCCAAGGGACAGTGAAAACCAGCTAGAGCTTTCAGTGCTGGCAGCTTTCCTGTGGGCGCAATGTCTGGACGTTTCCAATTTGGCAGCCGGGCTCTGCCAGAGAGAGATACAGAGTGTTGCCCCATTACGAAGCAATGCTTTAGCAGAGCGCGAATGTCTGTGTGGCAGCGAATGCAGTTCCAAGGGACAGTGAAAACCAGCTAGAGCTTTCAGTGCTGGCAGCTTTCCTGTGGGCGCAATCTCTGGACGTTTCCAATTTGGCAGCCGGGCTCTGCCAGAGAGAGATACAGAGTGTTGCCCCATTACGAAGCAATGCTTTAGCAGAGCGCGAATGTCTGTGTGGCAGCGAATGCAGTTCCAAGGGACAGTGAAAACCAGCTAGAGCTTTCAGTGCTGGCAGCTTTCCTGTGGGTGCAATCTGTGGACGTTTCCAATTTGGCAGCCGGGCTCTGCCAGAGAGATATACAGAGTGTTGCCCAATTACCAAGTTAAGCTTTAGCAGAGCGCGAATGTCTGTGTGGCAGCGAATGCAGTTCCAAGGGACAGTGAAAACCAGCTAGAGCTTTCAGTGCTGGCAGCTTTCCTGTGGGCGCAATCTCTGGACGTTTCCAATTTGGCAGCCGGGCTCTGCCAGAGAGAGATACAGAGTGTTGCCCCATTACGAAGCAAAGCTTTAGCAGAGCGCGAATGTCTGTGTGGCAGCGAATGCAGTTCCAAGGGACAGTGAAAACCAGCTAGAGCTTTCAGTGCTGGCAGCTTTCCTGTGGGCGCAATGTCTGGACGTTTCCAATTTGGCAGCCGGGCTCTGCCAGAGAGAGATACAGAGTGTTGCCCCATTACGAAGCAATGCTTTAGCAGAGCGCGAATGTCTGTGTGGCAGCGAATGCAGTTCCAAGGGACAGTGAAAACCAGCTAGAGCTTTCAGTGCTGGCAGCTTTCCTGTGGGCGCAATGTCTGGACGTTTCCAATTTGGCAGCCGGGCTCTGCCAGAGAGAGATACAGAGTGTTGCCCAATTACCAAGTTAAGCTTTAGCAGAGCGCGAATGTCTGTGTGGCAGCGAATGCAGTTCCAAGGGACAGTGAAAACCAGCTAGAGCTTTCAGTGCTGGCAGCTTTCCTGTGGGCGCAATCTCTGGACGTTTCCAATTTGGCAGCCGGGCTCTGCCAGAGAGATATACAGAGTGTTGCCCCATTACGAAGCAAAGCTTTAGCAGAGCGCGAATGTCTGTGTGGCAGCGAATGCAGTTCCAAGGGACAGTGAAAACCAGCTAGAGCTTTCAGTGCTGGCAGCTTTCCTGTGGGCGCAATGTCTGGACGTTTCCAATTTGGCAGCCGGGCTCTGCCAGAGAGAGATACAGAGTGTTGCCCCATTACGAAGCAATGCTTTAGCAGAGCGCGAATGTCTGTGTGGCAGCGAATGCAGTTCCAAGGGACAGTGAAAACCAGCTAGAGCTTTCAGTGCTGGCAGCTTTCCTGTGGGCGCAATCTCTGGACGTTTCCAATTTGGCAGCCGGGCTCTGCCAGAGAGAGATACAGAGTGTTGCCCCATTACGAAGCAATGCTTTAGCAGAGCGCGAATGTCTGTGTGGCAGCGAATGCAGTTCCAAGGGACAGTGAAAACCAGCTAGAGCTTTCAGTGCTGGCAGCTTTCCTGTGGGCGCAATCTCTGGACATTTCCAGTTTGGCAGCCGGGCTCTGCCAGAGAGAGATACAGAGTGTTGCCCCATTACGAAGCAAAGCTTTAGCAGAGCGTGAATGTCTGTGTGGCAGCGAATGCAGTTCCAAGGGACAGTGAAAACCAGCTAGAGCTTTCAGTGCTGGCAGCTTTCCTGTGGGCGCAATCTCTGGACGTTTCCAATTTGGCAGCCGGGCTCTGCCAGAGAGAGATACAGATTGTTGCCCAATTACCAAGTTAAGCTTTAGCAGAGCGCGAATGTCTGTGTGGCAGCGAATGCAGTTCCAAGGGACAGTGAAAACCAGCTAGAGCTTTCAGTGCTGGCAGCTTTCCTGTGGGCGCAATCTCTGGACGTTTCCAATTTGGCAGCCGGGCTCTGCCAGAGAGAGATACAGAGTGTTGCCCCATTACGAAGCAATGCTTTAGCAGAGCGCGAATGTCTGTGTGGCAGCGAATGCAGTTCCAAGGGACAGTGAAAACCAGCTAGAGCTTTCAGTGCTGGCAGCTTTCCTGTGGGCGCAATCTCTGGACGTTTCCAATTTGGCAGCCGGGCTCTGCCAGAGAGAGATACAGAGTGTTGCCCCATTACGAAGCAATGCTTTAGCAGAGCGCGAATGTCTGTGTGGCAGCGAATGCAGTTCCAAGGGACAGTGAAAACCAGCTAGAGCTTTCAGTGCTGGCAGCTTTCCTGTGGGTGCAATCTGTGGACGTTTCCAATTTGGCAGCCGGGCTCTGCCAGAGAGATATACAGAGTGTTGCCCAATTACCAAGTTAAGCTTTAGCAGAGCGCGAATGTCTGTGTGGCAGCGAATGCAGTTCCAAGGGACAGTGAAAACCAGCTAGAGCTTTCAGTGCTGGCAGCTTTCCTGTGGGCGCAATCTCTGGACGTTTCCAATTTGGCAGCCGGGCTCTGCCAGAGAGAGATACAGAGTGTTGCCCCATTACGAAGCAAAGCTTTAGCAGAGCGCGAATGTCTGTGTGGCAGCGAATGCAGTTCCAAGGGACAGTGAAAACCAGCTAGAGCTTTCAGTGCTGGCAGCTTTCCTGTGGGCGCAATGTCTGGACGTTTCCAATTTGGCAGCCGGGCTCTGCCAGAGAGAGATACAGAGTGTTGCCCCATTACGAAGCAATGCTTTAGCAGAGCGCGAATGTCTGTGTGGCAGCGAATGCAGTTCCAAGGGACAGTGAAAACCAGCTAGAGCTTTCAGTGCTGGCAGCTTTCCTGTGGGCGCAATCTCTGGACGTTTCCAATTTGGCAGCCGGGCTCTGCCAGAGAGAGATACAGAGTGTTGCCCCATTACGAAGCAATGCTTTAGCAGAGCGCGAATGTCTGTGTGGCAGCGAATGCAGTTCCAAGGGACAGTGAAAACCAGCTAGAGCTTTCAGTGCTGGCAGCTTTCCTGTGGGCGCAATCTCTGGACGTTTCCAATTTGGCAGCCGGGCTCTGCCAGAGAGAGATACAGAGTGTTGCCCCATTACGAAGCAATGCTTTAGCAGAGCGCGAATGTCTGTGTGGCAGCGAATGCAGTTCCAAGGGACAGTGAAAACCAGCTAGAGCTTTCAGTGCTGGCAGCTTTCCTGTGGGTGCAATCTGTGGACGTTTCCAATTTGGCAGCCGGGCTCTGCCAGAGAGAGATACAGAGTGTTGCCCAATTACCAAGTTAAGCTTTAGCAGAGCGCGAATGTCTGTGTGGCAGCGAATGCAGTTCCAAGGGACAGTGAAAACCAGCTAGAGCTTTCAGTGCTGGCAGCTTTCCTGTGGGCGCAATCTCTGGACGTTTCCAATTTGGCAGCCGGGCTCTGCCAGAGAGAGATACAGAGTGTTGCCCCATTACGAAGCAAAGCTTTAGCAGAGCGCGAATGTCTGTGTGGCAGCGAATGCAGTTCCAAGGGACAGTGAAAACCAGCTAGAGCTTTCAGTGCTGGCAGCTTTCCTGTGGGCGCAATGTCTGGACGTTTCCAATTTGGCAGCCGGGCTCTGCCAGAGAGAGATACAGAGTGTTGCCCCATTACGAAGCAATGCTTTAGCAGAGCGCGAATGTCTGTGTGGCAGCGAATGCAGTTCCAAGGGACAGTGAAAACCAGCTAGAGCTTTCAGTGCTGGCAGCTTTCCTGTGGGCGCAATCTCTGGACGTTTCCAATTTGGCAGCCGGGCTCTGCCAGAGAGAGATACAGAGTGTTGCCCCATTACGAAGCAATGCTTTAGCAGAGCGCGAATGTCTGTGTGGCAGCGAATGCAGTTCCAAGGGACAGTGAAAACCAGCTAGAGCTTTCAGTGCTGGCAGCTTTCCTGTGGGCGCAATGTCTGGACGTTTCCAATTTGGCAGCCGGGCTCTGCCAGAGAGAGATACAGAGTGTTGCCCCATTACGAAGCAATGCTTTAGCAGAGCGCGAATGTCTGTGTGGCAGCGAATGCAGTTCCAAGGGACAGTGAAAACCAGCTAGAGCTTTCAGTGCTGGCAGCTTTCCTGTGGGCGCAATCTCTGGACGTTTCCAATTTGGCAGCCGGGCTCTGCCAGAGAGAGATACAGAGTGTTGCCCCATTACGAAGCAATGCTTTAGCAGAGCGCGAATGTCTGTGTGGCAGCGAATGCAGTTCCAAGGGACAGTGAAAACCAGCTAGAGCTTTCAGTGCTGGCAGCTTTCCTGTGGGCGCAATCTCTGGACGTTTCCAATTTGGCAGCCGGGCTCTGCCAGAGAGAGATACAGAGTGTTGCCCCATTACGAAGCAATGCTTTAGCAGAGCGCGAATGTCTGTGTGGCAGCGAATGCAGTTCCAAGGGACAGTGAAAACCAGCTAGAGCTTTCAGTGCTGGCAGCTTTCCTGTGGGTGCAATCTGTGGACGTTTCCAATTTGGCAGCCGGGCTCTGCCAGAGAGATATACAGAGTGTTGCCCCATTACCAAGTTAAGCTTTAGCAGAGCGCGAATGTCTGTGTGGCAGCGAATGCAGTTCCAAGGGACAGTGAAAACCAGCTAGAGCTTTCAGTGCTGGCAGCTTTCCTGTGGGCGCAATCTCTGGACGTTTCCAATTTGGCAGCCGGGCTCTGCCAGAGAGAGATACAGAGTGTTGCCCCATTACGAAGCAAAGCTTTAGCAGAGCGCGAATGTCTGTGTGGCAGCGAATGCAGTTCCAAGGGACAGTGAAAACCAGCTAGAGCTTTCAGTGCTGGCAGCTTTCCTGTGGGCGCAATGTCTGGACGTTTCCAATTTGGCAGCCGGGCTCTGCCAGAGAGAGATACAGAGTGTTGCCCCATTACGAAGCAATGCTTTAGCAGAGCGCGAATGTCTGTGTGGCAGCGAATGCAGTTCCAAGGGACAGTGAAAACCAGCTAGAGCTTTCAGTGCTGGCAGCTTTCCTGTGGGCGCAATCTCTGGACGTTTCCAATTTGGCAGCCGGGCTCTGCCAGAGAGAGATACAGAGTGTTGCCCCATTACGAAGCAATGCTTTAGCAGAGCGCGAATGTCTGTGTGGCAGCGAATGCAGTTCCAAGGGACAGTGAAAACCAGCTAGAGCTTTCAGTGCTGGCAGCTTTCCTGTGGGCGCAATCTCTGGACGTTTCCAATTTGGCAGCCGGGCTCTGCCAGAGAGAGATACAGAGTGTTGCCCCATTACGAAGCAAAGCTTTAGCAGAGCGCGAATGTCTGTGTGGCAGCGAATGCAGTTCCAAGGGACAGTGAAAACCAGCTAGAGCTTTCAGTGCTGGCAGCTTTCCTGTGGGCGCAATCTCTGGACGTTTCCAATTTGGCAGCCGGGCTCTGCCAGAGAGAGATACAGAGTGTTGCCCAATTACCAAGTTAAGCTTTAGCAGAGCGCGAATGTCTGTGTGGCAGCGAATGCAGTTCCAAGGGACAGTGAAAACCAGCTAGAGCTTTCAGTGCTGGCAGCTTTCCTGTGGGCGCAATGTCTGGACGTTTCCAATTTGGCAGCCGGGCTCTGCCAGAGAGAGATACAGAGTGTTGCCCCATTACGAAGCAATGCTTTAGCAGAGCGCGAATGTCTGTGTGGCAGCGAATGCAGTTCCAAGGGACAGTGAAAACCAGCTAGAGCTTTCAGTGCTGGCAGCTTTCCTGTGGGCGCAATCTCTGGACGTTTCCAATTTGGCAGCCGGGCTCTGCCAGAGAGAGATACAGAGTGTTGCCCCATTACGAAGCAATGCTTTAGCAGAGCGCGAATGTCTGTGTGGCAGCGAATGCAGTTCCAAGGGACAGTGAAAACCAGCTAGAGCTTTCAGTGCTGGCAGCTTTCCTGTGGGCGCAATCTCTGGACGTTTCCAATTTGGCAGCCGGGCTCTGCCAGAGAGAGATACAGAGTGTTGCCCCATTACGAAGCAATGCTTTAGCAGAGCGCGAATGTCTGTGTGGCAGCGAATGCAGTTCCAAGGGACAGTGAAAACCAGCTAGAGCTTTCAGTGCTGGCAGCTTTCCTGTGGGTGCAATCTGTGGACGTTTCCAATTTGGCAGCCGGGCTCTGCCAGAGAGAGATACAGAGTGTTGCCCAATTACCAAGTTAAGCTTTAGCAGAGCGCGAATGTCTGTGTGGCAGCGAATGCAGTTCCAAGGGACAGTGAAAACCAGCTAGAGCTTTCAGTGCTGGCAGCTTTCCTGTGGGCGCAATCTCTGGACGTTTCCAATTTGGCAGCCGGGCTCTGCCAGAGAGAGATACAGAGTGTTGCCCCATTACGAAGCAAAGCTTTAGCAGAGCGCGAATGTCTGTGTGGCAGCGAATGCAGTTCCAAGGGACAGTGAAAACCAGCTAGAGCTTTCAGTGCTGGCAGCTTTCCTGTGGGCGCAATCTCTGGACGTTTCCAATTTGGCAGCCGGGCTCTGCCAGAGAGAGATACAGAGTGTTGCCCCATTACGAAGCAATGCTTTAGCAGAGCGCGAATGTCTGTGTGGCAGCGAATGCAGTTCCAAGGGACAGTGAAAACCAGCTAGAGCTTTCAGTGCTGGCAGCTTTCCTGTGGGCGCAATGTCTGGACGTTTCCAATTTGGCAGCCGGGCTCTGCCAGAGAGAGATACAGAGTGTTGCCCCATTACGAAGCAATGCTTTAGCAGAGCGCGAATGTCTGTGTGGCAGCGAATGCAGTTCCAAGGGACAGTGAAAACCAGCTAGAGCTTTCAGTGCTGGCAGCTTTCCTGTGGGCGCAATCTCTGGACGTTTCCAATTTGGCAGCCGGGCTCTGCCAGAGAGAGATACAGAGTGTTGCCCCATTACGAAGCAATGCTTTAGCAGAGCGCGAATGTCTGTGTGGCAGCGAATGCAGTTCCAAGGGACAGTGAAAACCAGCTAGAGCTTTCAGTGCTGGCAGCTTTCCTGTGGGCGCAATCTCTGGACGTTTCCAATTTGGCAGCCGGGCTCTGCCAGAGAGAGATACAGAGTGTTGCCCCATTACGAAGCAATGCTTTAGCAGAGCGCGAATGTCTGTGTGGCAGCGAATGCAGTTCCAAGGGACAGTGAAAACCAGCTAGAGCTTTCAGTGCTGGCAGCTTTCCTGTGGGTGCAATCTGTGGACGTTTCCAATTTGGCAGCCGGGCTCTGCCAGAGAGATATACAGAGTGTTGCCCCATTACCAAGTTAAGCTTTAGCAGAGCGCGAATGTCTGTGTGGCAGCGAATGCAGTTCCAAGGGACAGTGAAAACCAGCTAGAGCTTTCAGTGCTGGCAGCTTTCCTGTGGGCGCAATCTCTGGACGTTTCCAATTTGGCAGCCGGGCTCTGCCAGAGAGAGATACAGAGTGTTGCCCCATTACGAAGCAAAGCTTTAGCAGAGCGCGAATGTCTGTGTGGCAGCGAATGCAGTTCCAAGGGACAGTGAAAACCAGCTAGAGCTTTCAGTGCTGGCAGCTTTCCTGTGGGCGCAATGTCTGGACGTTTCCAATTTGGCAGCCGGGCTCTGCCAGAGAGAGATACAGAGTGTTGCCCCATTACGAAGCAATGCTTTAGCAGAGCGCGAATGTCTGTGTGGCAGCGAATGCAGTTCCAAGGGACAGTGAAAACCAGCTAGAGCTTTCAGTGCTGGCAGCTTTCCTGTGGGCGCAATCTCTGGACGTTTCCAATTTGGCAGCCGGGCTCTGCCAGAGAGAGATACAGAGTGTTGCCCCATTACGAAGCAATGCTTTAGCAGAGCGCGAATGTCTGTGTGGCAGCGAATGCAGTTCCAAGGGACAGTGAAAACCAGCTAGAGCTTTCAGTGCTGGCAGCTTTCCTGTGGGCGCAATCTCTGGACGTTTCCAATTTGGCAGCCGGGCTCTGCCAGAGAGAGATACAGAGTGTTGCCCCATTACGAAGCAAAGCTTTAGCAGAGCGCGAATGTCTGTGTGGCAGCGAATGCAGTTCCAAGGGACAGTGAAAACCAGCTAGAGCTTTCAGTGCTGGCAGCTTTCCTGTGGGCGCAATCTCTGGACGTTTCCAATTTGGCAGCCGGGCTCTGCCAGAGAGAGATACAGAGTGTTGCCCAATTACCAAGTTAAGCTTTAGCAGAGCGCGAATGTCTGTGTGGCAGCGAATGCAGTTCCAAGGGACAGTGAAAACCAGCTAGAGCTTTCAGTGCTGGCAGCTTTCCTGTGGGCGCAATGTCTGGACGTTTCCAATTTGGCAGCCGGGCTCTGCCAGAGAGAGATACAGAGTGTTGCCCCATTACGAAGCAATGCTTTAGCAGAGCGCGAATGTCTGTGTGGCAGCGAATGCAGTTCCAAGGGACAGTGAAAACCAGCTAGAGCTTTCAGTGCTGGCAGCTTTCCTGTGGGCGCAATCTCTGGACGTTTCCAATTTGGCAGCCGGGCTCTGCCAGAGAGAGATACAGAGTGTTGCCCCATTACGAAGCAATGCTTTAGCAGAGCGCGAATGTCTGTGTGGCAGCGAATGCAGTTCCAAGGGACAGTGAAAACCAGCTAGAGCTTTCAGTGCTGGCAGCTTTCCTGTGGGCGCAATCTCTGGACGTTTCCAATTTGGCAGCCGGGCTCTGCCAGAGAGAGATACAGAGTGTTGCCCCATTACGAAGCAATGCTTTAGCAGAGCGCGAATGTCTGTGTGGCAGCGAATGCAGTTCCAAGGGACAGTGAAAACCAGCTAGAGCTTTCAGTGCTGGCAGCTTTCCTGTGGGCGCAATCTCTGGACGTTTCCAATTTGGCAGCCGGGCTCTGCCAGAGAGAGATACAGAGTGTTGCCCCATTACGAAGCAAAGCTTTAGCAGAGCGCGAATGTCTGTGTGGCAGCGAATGCAGTTCCAAGGGACAGTGAAAACCAGCTAGAGCTTTCAGTGCTGGCAGCTTTCCTGTGGGCGCAATGTCTGGACGTTTCCAATTTGGCAGCCGGGCTCTGCCAGAGAGAGATACAGAGTGTTGCCCCATTACGAAACAATGCTTTAGCAGAGCGCGAATGTCTGTGTGGCAGCGAATGCAGTTCCAAGGGACAGTGAAAACCAGCTAGAGCTTTCAGTGCTGGCAGCTTTCCTGTGGGCGCAATCTCTGGACGTTTCCAATTTGGCAGCCGGGCTCTGCCAGAGAGAGATACAGAGTGTTGCCCCATTACGAAGCAATGCTTTAGCAGAGCGCGAATGTCTGTGTGGCAGCGAATGCAGTTCCAAGGGACAGTGAAAACCAGCTAGAGCTTTCAGTGCTGGCAGCTTTCCTGTGGGCGCAATCTCTGGACGTTTCCAATTTGGCAGCCGGGCTCTGCCAGAGAGAGATACAGAGTGTTGCCCCATTACGAAGCAATGCTTTAGCAGAGCGCGAATGTCTGTGTGGCAGCGAATGCAGTTCCAAGGGACAGTGAAAACCAGCTAGAGCTTTCAGTGCTGGCAGCTTTCCTGTGGGCGCAATCTCTGGACGTTTCCAATTTGGCAGCCGGGCTCTGCCAGAGAGAGATACAGAGTGTTGCCCCATTACGAAACAATGCTTTAGCAGAGCGCGAATGTCTGTGTGGCAGCGAATGCAGTTCCAAGGGACAGTGAAAACCAGCTAGAGCTTTCAGTGCTGGCAGCTTTCCTGTGGGCACAATCTCTGGACGTTTCCAATTTGGCAGCCGGGCTCTGCCAGAGAGAGATACAGAGTGTTGCCCCATTACGAAGCAATGCTTTAGCAGAGCGCGAATGTCTGTGTGGCAGCGAATGCAGTTCCAAGGGACAGTGAAAACCAGCTAGAGCTTTCAGTGCTGGCAGCTTTCCTGTGGGCACAATCTCTGGACGTTTCCAATTTGGCAGCCGGGCTCTGCCAGAGAGAGATACAGAGTGTTGCCCCATTAGGAAGCAATGCTTTAGCAGAGCGTGAATGTCTGTGTGGCAGCGAATGCAGTTCCAAGGGACAGTGAAAACCAGCTAGAGCTTTCAGTGCTGGCAGCTTTCCTGTGGGCGCAATCTCTGGACGTTTCCAATTTGGCAGCCGGGCTCTGCCAGAGAGAGATACAGAGTGTTGCCCCATTACGAAGCAATGCTTTAGCAGAGCGCGAATGTCTGTGTGGCAGCGAATGCAGTTCCAAGGGACAGTGAAAACCAGCTAGAGCTTTCAGTGCTGGCAGCTTTCCTGTGGGCGCAATCTCTGGACGTTTCCAATTTGGCAGCCGGGCTCTGCCAGAGAGAGATACAGAGTGTTGCCCCATTACGAAGCAATGCTTTAGCAGAGCGCGAATGTCTGTGTGGCAGCGAATGCAGTTCCAAGGGACAGTGAAAACCAGCTAGAGCTTTCAGTGCTGGCAGCTTTCCTGTGGGCGCAATGTCTGGACGTTTCCAATTTGGCAGCCGGGCTCTGCCAGAGAGAGATACAGAGTGTTGCCCCATTACGAAGCAATGCTTTAGCAGAGCGCGAATGTCTGTGTGGCAGCGAATGCAGTTCCAAGGGACAGTGAAAACCAGCTAGAGCTTTCAGTGCTGGCAGCTTTCCTGTGGGCACAATCTCTGGACGTTTCCAATTTGGCAGCCGGGCTCTGCCAGAGAGAGATACAGAGTGTTGCCCCATTACGAAGCAATGCTTTAGCAGAGCGCGAATGTCTGTGTGGCAGCGAATGCAGTTCCAAGGGACAGTGAAAACCAGCTAGAGCTTTCAGTGCTGGCAGCTTTCCTGTGGGCGCAATGTCTGGACGTTTCCAATTTGGCAGCCGGGCTCTGCCAGAGAGAGATACAGAGTGTTGCCCCATTACGAAGCAATGCTTTAGCAGAGCGCGAATGTCTGTGTGGCAGCGAATGCAGTTCCAAGGGACAGTGAAAACCAGCTGGAGCTTTCAGTGCTGGCAGCTTTCCTGTGGGCGCAATGTCTGGACGTTTCCAATTTGGCAGCCGGGCTCTGCCAGAGAGAGATACAGAGTGTTGCCCCATTAGGAAGCAATGCTTTAGCAGAGCGCGAATGTCTGTGTGGCAGCGAATGCAGTTCCAAGGGACAGTGAAAACCAGCTAGAGCTTTCAGTGCTGGCAGCTTTCCTGTGGGCGCAATCTCTGGACGTTTCCAATTTGGTAGCCGGGCTCTGCCAGAGAGAGATACAGAGTGTTGCCCCATTACGAAGCAATGCTTTAGCAGAGCGCAAATGTCTGTGTGGCAGCGAATGCAGTTCCAAGGGACAGTGAAAACCAGCTAGAGCTTTCAGTGCTGGCAGCTTTCCTGTGGGCGCAATGTCTGGACGTTTCCAATTTGGCAGCCGGGCTCTGCCAGAGAGAGATACAGAGTGTTGCCCCATTACGAAGCAATGCTTTAGCAGAGCGCGAATGTCTGTGTGGCAGCGAATGCAGTTCCAAGGGACAGTGAAAACCAGCTAGAGCTTTCAGTGCTGGCAGCTTTCCTGTGGGCGCAATATCTGGACGTTTCCAATTTGGCAGCCGGGCTCTGCCAGAGAGAGATACAGAGTGTTGCCCCATTACGAAACAATGCTTTAGCAGAGCGCGAATGTCTGTGTGGCAGCGAATGCAGTTCCAAGGGACAGTGAAAACCAGCTAGAGCTTTCAGTGCTGGCAGCTTTCCTGTGGGCACAATCTCTGGACGTTTCCAATTTGGCAGCCGGGCTCTGCCAGAGAGAGATACAGAGTGTTGCCCCATTACGAAGCAATGCTTTAGCAGAGCGCGAATGTCTGTGTGGCAGCGAATGCAGTTCCAAGGGACAGTGAAAACCAGCTAGAGCTTTCAGTGCTGGCAGCTTTCCTGTGGGCGCAATGTCTGGACGTTTCCAATTTGGCAGCCGGGCTCTGCCAGAGAGAGATACAGAGTGTTGCCCCATTACGAAGCAATGCTTTAGCAGAGCGCGAATGTCTGTGTGGCAGCGAATGCAGTTCCAAGGGACAGTGAAAACCAGCTAGAGCTTTCAGTGCTGGCAGCTTTCCTGTGGGCGCAATCTCTGGACGTTTCCAATTTGGCAGCCGGGCTCTGCCAGAGAGAGATACAGAGTGTTGCCCCATTACGAAGCAATGCTTTAGCAGAGCGCGAATGTCTGTGTGGCAGCGAATGCAGTTCCAAGGGACAGTGAAAACTAGCTAGAGCTTTCAGTGCTGGCAGCTTTCCTGTGGGCGCAATCTCTGGACGTTTCCAATTTGGCAGCCGGGCTCTGCCAGAGAGAGATACAGAGTGTTGCCCCATTATGAAGCAATGCTTTAGCAGAGCGCGAATGTCTGTGTGGCAGCGAATGCAGTTCCAAGGGACAGTGAAAACCAGCTAGAGCTTTCAGTGCTGGCAGCTTTCCTGTGGGCGCAATCTCTGGACGTTTCCAATTTGGCAGCCGGGCTCTGCCAGAGAGAGATACAGAGTGTTGCCCCATTACGAAGCAATGCTTTAGCAGAGCGCGAATGTCTGTGTGGCAGCGAATGTAGTTCCAAGGGACAGTGAAAACCAGCTAGAGCTTTCAGTGCTGGCAGCTTTCCTGTGGGCGCAATCTCTGGACGTTTCCAAGTTGGCAGCCGGGCTCTGATAGAGAGAGATACAGAGTGTTGCCCCATTAGGAAGCAATGCTTTAGCAGAGCGCGAATGTCTGTGTGGCAGCGAATGCAGTTCCAAGGGACAGTGAAAACCAGCTAGAGCTTTCAGTGCTGGCAGCTTTCCTGTGGGCGCAATCTCTGGACGTTTCCAATTTGGCAGCCGGGCTCTGCCAGAGAGAGATACAGAGTGTTGCCCCATTAGGAAGCAATGCTTTAGCAGAGCGCGAATGTCTGTGTGGCAGCGAATGCAGTTCCAAGGGACAGTGAAAACCAGCTAGAGCTTTCAGTGCTGGCAGCTTTCCTGTGGGCGCAATCTCTGGACGTTTCCAATTTGGCAGCCGGGCTCTGCCAGAGAGAGATACAGAGTGTTGCCCCATTACGAAGCAATGCTTTAGCAGAGCGCGAATGTCTGTGTGGCAGCGAATGCAGTTCCAAGGGACAGTGAAAACCAGCTAGAGCTTTCAGTGCTGGCAGCTTTCCTGTGGGCGCAATCTCTGGACGTTTCCAATTTGGCAGCCGGGCTCTGCCAGAGAGAGATACAGAGTGTTGCCCCATTACGAAACAATGCTTTAGCAGAGCGCGAATGTCTGTGTGGCAGCGAATGCAGTTCCAAGGGACAGTGAAAACCAGCTAGAGCTTTCAGTGCTGGCAGCTTTCCTGTGGGCACAATCTCTGGACGTTTCCAATTTGGCAGCCGGGCTCTGCCAGAGAGAGATACAGAGTGTTGCCCCATTACGAAGCAATGCTTTAGCAGAGCGCGAATGTCTGTGTGGCAGCGAATGCAGTTCCAAGGGACAGTGAAAACCAGCTAGAGCTTTCAGTGCTGGCAGCTTTCCTGTGGGCACAATCTCTGGACGTTTCCAATTTGGCAGCCGGGCTCTGCCAGAGAGAGATACAGAGTGTTGCCCCATTAGGAAGCAATGCTTTAGCAGAGCGTGAATGTCTGTGTGGCAGCGAATGCAGTTCCAAGGGACAGTGAAAACCAGCTAGAGCTTTCAGTGCTGGCAGCTTTCCTGTGGGCGCAATCTCTGGACGTTTCCAATTTGGCAGCCGGGCTCTGCCAGAGAGAGATACAGAGTGTTGCCCCATTACGAAGCAATGCTTTAGCAGAGCGCGAATGTCTGTGTGGCAGCGAATGCAGTTCCAAGGGACAGTGAAAACCAGCTAGAGCTTTCAGTGCTGGCAGCTTTCCTGTGGGCGCAATCTCTGGACGTTTCCAATTTGGCAGCCGGGCTCTGCCAGAGAGAGATACAGAGTGTTGCCCCATTAGGAAGCAATGCTTTAGCAGAGCGCGAATGTCTGTGTGGCAGCGAATGCAGTTCCAAGGGACAGTGAAAACCAGCTAGAGCTTTCAGTGCTGGCAGCTTTCCTGTGGGCGCAATCTCTGGACGTTTCCAATTTGGCAGCCGGGCTCTGCCAGAGAGAGATACAGAGTGTTGCCCCATTACGAAGCAATGCTTTAGCAGAGCGCGAATGTCTGTGTGGCAGCGAATGCAGTTCCAAGGGACAGTGAAAACCAGCTAGAGCTTTCAGTGCTGGCAGCTTTCCTGTGGGCGCAATGTCTGGACGTTTCCAATTTGGCAGCCGGGCTCTGCCAGAGAGAGATACAGAGTGTTGCCCCATTACGAAGCAATGCTTTAGCAGAGCGCGAATGTCTGTGTGGCAGCGAATGCAGTTCCAAGGGACAGTGAAAACCAGCTAGAGCTTTCAGTGCTGGCAGCTTTCCTGTGGGCACAATCTCTGGACGTTTCCAATTTGGCAGCCGGGCTCTGCCAGAGAGAGATACAGAGTGTTGCCCCATTACGAAGCAATGCTTTAGCAGAGCGCGAATGTCTGTGTGGCAGCGAATGCAGTTCCAAGGGACAGTGAAAACCAGCTAGAGCTTTCAGTGCTGGCAGCTTTCCTGTGGGCGCAATGTCTGGACGTTTCCAATTTGGCAGCCGGGCTCTGCCAGAGAGAGATACAGAGTGTTGCCCCATTACGAAGCAATGCTTTAGCAGAGCGCGAATGTCTGTGTGGCAGCGAATGCAGTTCCAAGGGACAGTGAAAACCAGCTAGAGCTTTCAGTGCTGGCAGCTTTCCTGTGGGCACAATCTCTGGACGTTTCCAATTTGGCAGCCGGGCTCTGCCAGAGAGAGATACAGAGTGTTGCCCCATTACGAAGCAATGCTTTAGCAGAGCGCGAATGTCTGTGTGGCAGCGAATGCAGTTCCAAGGGACAGTGAAAACCAGCTAGAGCTTTCAGTGCTGGCAGCTTTCCTGTGGGCACAATCTCTGGACGTTTCCAATTTGGCAGCCGGGCTCTGCCAGAGAGAGATACAGAGTGTTGCCCCATTAGGAAGCAATGCTTTAGCAGAGCGTGAATGTCTGTGTGGCAGCGAATGCAGTTCCAAGGGACAGTGAAAACCAGCTAGAGCTTTCAGTGCTGGCAGCTTTCCTGTGGGCGCAATCTCTGGACGTTTCCAATTTGGCAGCCGGGCTCTGCCAGAGAGAGATACAGAGTGTTGCCCCATTACGAAGCAATGCTTTAGCAGAGCGCGAATGTCTGTGTGGCAGCGAATGCAGTTCCAAGGGACAGTGAAAACCAGCTAGAGCTTTCAGTGCTGGCAGCTTTCCTGTGGGCGCAATCTCTGGACGTTTCCAATTTGGCAGCCGGGCTCTGCCAGAGAGAGATACAGAGTGTTGCCCCATTACGAAGCAATGCTTTAGCAGAGCGCGAATGTCTGTGTGGCAGCGAATGCAGTTCCAAGGGACAGTGAAAACCAGCTAGAGCTTTCAGTGCTGGCAGCTTTCCTGTGGGCGCAATGTCTGGACGTTTCCAATTTGGCAGCCGGGCTCTGCCAGAGAGAGATACAGAGTGTTGCCCCATTACGAAGCAATGCTTTAGCAGAGCGCGAATGTCTGTGTGGCAGCGAATGCAGTTCCAAGGGACAGTGAAAACCAGCTAGAGCTTTCAGTGCTGGCAGCTTTCCTGTGGGCACAATCTCTGGACGTTTCCAATTTGGCAGCCGGGCTCTGCCAGAGAGAGATACAGAGTGTTGCCCCATTACGAAGCAATGCTTTAGCAGAGCGCGAATGTCTGTGTGGCAGCGAATGCAGTTCCAAGGGACAGTGAAAACCAGCTAGAGCTTTCAGTGCTGGCAGCTTTCCTGTGGGCGCAATGTCTGGACGTTTCCAATTTGGCAGCCGGGCTCTGCCAGAGAGAGATACAGAGTGTTGCCCCATTACGAAGCAATGCTTTAGCAGAGCGCGAATGTCTGTGTGGCAGCGAATGCAGTTCCAAGGGACAGTGAAAACCAGCTGGAGCTTTCAGTGCTGGCAGCTTTCCTGTGGGCGCAATGTCTGGACGTTTCCAATTTGGCAGCCGGGCTCTGCCAGAGAGAGATACAGAGTGTTGCCCCATTAGGAAGCAATGCTTTAGCAGAGCGCGAATGTCTGTGTGGCAGCGAATGCAGTTCCAAGGGACAGTGAAAACCAGCTAGAGCTTTCAGTGCTGGCAGCTTTCCTGTGGGCGCAATCTCTGGACGTTTCCAATTTGGTAGCCGGGCTCTGCCAGAGAGAGATACAGAGTGTTGCCCCATTACGAAGCAATGCTTTAGCAGAGCGCAAATGTCTGTGTGGCAGCGAATGCAGTTCCAAGGGACAGTGAAAACCAGCTAGAGCTTTCAGTGCTGGCAGCTTTCCTGTGGGCGCAATGTCTGGACGTTTCCAATTTGGCAGCCGGGCTCTGCCAGAGAGAGATACAGAGTGTTGCCCCATTACGAAGCAATGCTTTAGCAGAGCGCGAATGTCTGTGTGGCAGCGAATGCAGTTCCAAGGGACAGTGAAAACCAGCTAGAGCTTTCAGTGCTGGCAGCTTTCCTGTGGGCGCAATATCTGGACGTTTCCAATTTGGCAGCCGGGCTCTGCCAGAGAGAGATACAGAGTGTTGCCCCATTACGAAACAATGCTTTAGCAGAGCGCGAATGTCTGTGTGGCAGCGAATGCAGTTCCAAGGGACAGTGAAAACCAGCTAGAGCTTTCAGTGCTGGCAGCTTTCCTGTGGGCACAATCTCTGGACGTTTCCAATTTGGCAGCCGGGCTCTGCCAGAGAGAGATACAGAGTGTTGCCCCATTACGAAGCAATGCTTTAGCAGAGCGCGAATGTCTGTGTGGCAGCGAATGCAGTTCCAAGGGACAGTGAAAACCAGCTAGAGCTTTCAGTGCTGGCAGCTTTCCTGTGGGCGCAATGTCTGGACGTTTCCAATTTGGCAGCCGGGCTCTGCCAGAGAGAGATACAGAGTGTTGCCCCATTACGAAGCAATGCTTTAGCAGAGCGCGAATGTCTGTGTGGCAGCGAATGCAGTTCCAAGGGACAGTGAAAACCAGCTAGAGCTTTCAGTGCTGGCAGCTTTCCTGTGGGCGCAATCTCTGGACGTTTCCAATTTGGCAGCCGGGCTCTGCCAGAGAGAGATACAGAGTGTTGCCCCATTACGAAGCAATGCTTTAGCAGAGCGCGAATGTCTGTGTGGCAGCGAATGCAGTTCCAAGGGACAGTGAAAACTAGCTAGAGCTTTCAGTGCTGGCAGCTTTCCTGTGGGCGCAATCTCTGGACGTTTCCAATTTGGCAGCCGGGCTCTGCCAGAGAGAGATACAGAGTGTTGCCCCATTATGAAGCAATGCTTTAGCAGAGCGCGAATGTCTGTGTGGCAGCGAATGCAGTTCCAAGGGACAGTGAAAACCAGCTAGAGCTTTCAGTGCTGGCAGCTTTCCTGTGGGCGCAATCTCTGGACGTTTCCAATTTGGCAGCCGGGCTCTGCCAGAGAGAGATACAGAGTGTTGCCCCATTACGAAGCAATGCTTTAGCAGAGCGCGAATGTCTGTGTGGCAGCGAATGTAGTTCCAAGGGACAGTGAAAACCAGCTAGAGCTTTCAGTGCTGGCAGCTTTCCTGTGGGCGCAATCTCTGGACGTTTCCAAGTTGGCAGCCGGGCTCTGATAGAGAGAGATACAGAGTGTTGCCCCATTAGGAAGCAATGCTTTAGCAGAGCGCGAATGTCTGTGTGGCAGCGAATGCAGTTCCAAGGGACAGTGAAAACCAGCTAGAGCTTTCAGTGCTGGCAGCTTTCCTGTGGGCGCAATCTCTGGACGTTTCCAATTTGGCAGCCGGGCTCTGCCAGAGAGAGATACAGAGTGTTGCCCCATTAGGAAGCAATGCTTTAGCAGAGCGCGAATGTCTGTGTGGCAGCGAATGCAGTTCCAAGGGACAGTGAAAACCAGCTAGAGCTTTCAGTGCTGGCAGCTTTCCTGTGGGCGCAATCTCTGGACGTTTCCAATTTGGCAGCCGGGCTCTGCCAGAGAGAGATACAGAGTGTTGCCCCATTACGAAGCAATGCTTTAGCAGAGCGCGAATGTCTGTGTGGCAGCGAATGCAGTTCCAAGGGACAGTGAAAACCAGCTAGAGCTTTCAGTGCTGGCAGCTTTCCTGTGGGCGCAATCTCTGGACGTTTCCAATTTGGCAGCCGGGCTCTGCCAGAGAGAGATACAGAGTGTTGCCCCATTACGAAACAATGCTTTAGCAGAGCGCGAATGTCTGTGTGGCAGCGAATGCAGTTCCAAGGGACAGTGAAAACCAGCTAGAGCTTTCAGTGCTGGCAGCTTTCCTGTGGGCACAATCTCTGGACGTTTCCAATTTGGCAGCCGGGCTCTGCCAGAGAGAGATACAGAGTGTTGCCCCATTACGAAGCAATGCTTTAGCAGAGCGCGAATGTCTGTGTGGCAGCGAATGCAGTTCCAAGGGACAGTGAAAACCAGCTAGAGCTTTCAGTGCTGGCAGCTTTCCTGTGGGCACAATCTCTGGACGTTTCCAATTTGGCAGCCGGGCTCTGCCAGAGAGAGATACAGAGTGTTGCCCCATTAGGAAGCAATGCTTTAGCAGAGCGTGAATGTCTGTGTGGCAGCGAATGCAGTTCCAAGGGACAGTGAAAACCAGCTAGAGCTTTCAGTGCTGGCAGCTTTCCTGTGGGCGCAATCTCTGGACGTTTCCAATTTGGCAGCCGGGCTCTGCCAGAGAGAGATACAGAGTGTTGCCCCATTACGAAGCAATGCTTTAGCAGAGCGCGAATGTCTGTGTGGCAGCGAATGCAGTTCCAAGGGACAGTGAAAACCAGCTAGAGCTTTCAGTGCTGGCAGCTTTCCTGTGGGCGCAATCTCTGGACGTTTCCAATTTGGCAGCCGGGCTCTGCCAGAGAGAGATACAGAGTGTTGCCCCATTAGGAAGCAATGCTTTAGCAGAGCGCGAATGTCTGTGTGGCAGCGAATGCAGTTCCAAGGGACAGTGAAAACCAGCTAGAGCTTTCAGTGCTGGCAGCTTTCCTGTGGGCGCAATCTCTGGACGTTTCCAATTTGGCAGCCGGGCTCTGCCAGAGAGAGATACAGAGTGTTGCCCCATTACGAAGCAATGCTTTAGCAGAGCGCGAATGTCTGTGTGGCAGCGAATGCAGTTCCAAGGGACAGTGAAAACCAGCTAGAGCTTTCAGTGCTGGCAGCTTTCCTGTGGGCGCAATGTCTGGACGTTTCCAATTTGGCAGCCGGGCTCTGCCAGAGAGAGATACAGAGTGTTGCCCCATTACGAAGCAATGCTTTAGCAGAGCGCGAATGTCTGTGTGGCAGCGAATGCAGTTCCAAGGGACAGTGAAAACCAGCTAGAGCTTTCAGTGCTGGCAGCTTTCCTGTGGGCACAATCTCTGGACGTTTCCAATTTGGCAGCCGGGCTCTGCCAGAGAGAGATACAGAGTGTTGCCCCATTACGAAGCAATGCTTTAGCAGAGCGCGAATGTCTGTGTGGCAGCGAATGCAGTTCCAAGGGACAGTGAAAACCAGCTAGAGCTTTCAGTGCTGGCAGCTTTCCTGTGGGCGCAATGTCTGGACGTTTCCAATTTGGCAGCCGGGCTCTGCCAGAGAGAGATACAGAGTGTTGCCCCATTACGAAGCAATGCTTTAGCAGAGCGCGAATGTCTGTGTGGCAGCGAATGCAGTTCCAAGGGACAGTGAAAACCAGCTAGAGCTTTCAGTGCTGGCAGCTTTCCTGTGGGCGCAATCTCTGGACGTTTCCAATTTGGCAGCCGGGCTCTGCCAGAGAGAGATACAGAGTGTTGCCCCATTACGAAGCAATGCTTTAGCAGAGCGCGAATGTCTGTGTGGCAGCGAATGCAGTTCCAAGGGACAGTGAAAACTAGCTAGAGCTTTCAGTGCTGGCAGCTTTCCTGTGGGCGCAATCTCTGGACGTTTCCAATTTGGCAGCCGGGCTCTGCCAGAGAGAGATACAGAGTGTTGCCCCATTATGAAGCAATGCTTTAGCAGAGCGCGAATGTCTGTGTGGCAGCGAATGCAGTTCCAAGGGACAGTGAAAACCAGCTAGAGCTTTCAGTGCTGGCAGCTTTCCTGTGGGCGCAATCTCTGGACGTTTCCAATTTGGCAGCCGGGCTCTGCCAGAGAGAGATACAGAGTGTTGCCCCATTACGAAGCAATGCTTTAGCAGAGCGCGAATGTCTGTGTGGCAGCGAATGTAGTTCCAAGGGACAGTGAAAACCAGCTAGAGCTTTCAGTGCTGGCAGCTTTCCTGTGGGCGCAATCTCTGGACGTTTCCAAGTTGGCAGCCGGGCTCTGATAGAGAGAGATACAGAGTGTTGCCCCATTACGAAGCAATGCTTTAGCAGAGCGCGAATGTCTGTGTGGCAGCGAATGCAGTTCCAAGGGACAGTGAAAACCAGCTAGAGCTTTCAGTGCTGGCAGCTTTCCTGTGGGCGCAATCTCTGGACGTTTCCAATTTGGCAGCCGGGCTCTGCCAGAGAGAGATACAGAGTGTTGCCCCATTACGAAGCAATGCTTTAGCAGAGCGCGAATGTCTGTGTGGCAGCGAATGTAGTTCCAAGGGACAGTGAAAACCAGCTAGAGCTTTCAGTGCTGGCAGCTTTCCTGTGGGCGCAATCTCTGGACGTTTCCAATTTGGCAGCCGGGCTCTGCCAGAGAGAGATACAGAGTGTTGCCCAATTACCAAGTTACGCTTTAGCAGAGCACGAATGTCTGTGTGGCAGCGAATGCAGTTCCAAGGGACAGTGAAAACCAGCTAGAGCTTTCAGTGCTGGCAGCTTTCCTGTGGGCGCAATCTCTGGACGTTTCTAATTTGGCAGCCGGGCTCTGCCAGAGAGAGATACAGAGTGTTGCCCCATTACGAAGCAAAGCTTTAGCAGAGCGCGAATGTCTGTGTGGCAGCGAATGCAGTTCCAAGGGACAGTGAAAACCAGCTAGAGCTTTCAGTGCTGGCAGCTTTCCTGTGGGCGCAATCTCTGCACGTTTCCAATTTGGCAGCCGGGCTCTGCCAGAGAGAGATACAGAGTGTTGCCCCATTACGAAGCAATGCTTTAGCAGAGCGCGAATGTCTGTGTGGCAGCGAATGCAGTTCCAAGGGACAGTGAAAACCAGCTAGAGCTTTCAGTGCTGGCAGCTTTCCTGTGGGCGCAATGTCTGGACGTTTCCAATTTGGCAGCCGGGCTCTGCCAGAGAGAGATACAGAGTGTTGCCCCATTACGAAGCAATGCTTTAGCAGAGCGCGAATGTCTGTGTGGCAGCGAATGCAGTTCCAAGGGACAGTGAAAACCAGCTAGAGCTTTCAGTGCTGGCAGCTTTCCTGTGGGCGCAATCTCTGGACGTTTCCAATTTGGCAGCCGGGCTCTGCCAGAGAGAGATACAGAGTGTTGCCCCATTACGAAGCAATGCTTTAGCAGAGCGCGAATGTCTGTGTGGCAGCGAATGCAGTTCCAAGGGACAGTGAAAACCAGCTAGAGCTTTCAGTGCTGGCAGCTTTCCTGTGGGCGCAATCTCTGGACGTTTCCAATTTGGCAGCCGGGCTCTGCCAGAGAGAGATACAGAGTGTTGCCCCATTACGAAGCAATGCTTTAGCAGAGCGCGAATGTCTGTGTGGCAGCGAATGCAGTTCCAAGGGACAGTGAAAACCAGCTAGAGCTTTCAGTGCTGGCAGCTTTCCTGTGGGCGCAATGTCTGGACGTTTCCAATTTGGCAGCCGGGCTCTGCCAGAGAGAGATACAGAGTGTTGCCCCATTACGAAGCAATGCTTTAGCAGAGCGCGAATGTCTGTGTGGCAGCGAATGCAGTTCCAAGGGACAGTGAAAACCAGCTAGAGCTTTCAGTGCTGGCATCTTTCCTGTGGGCGCAATGTCTGGACGTTTCCAATTTGGCAGCCGGGCTCTGCCAGAGAGAGATACAGAGTGTTGCCCCATTACGAAGCAAAGCTTTAGCAGAGCGCGAATGTCTGTGTGGCAGCGAATGCAGTTCCAAGGGACAGTGAAAACCAGCTAGAGCTTTCAGTGCTGGCAGCTTTCCTGTGGGCGCAATGTCTGGACGTTTCCAATTTGGCAGCCGGGCTCTGCCAGAGAGAGATACAGAGTGTTGCCCACTTACCAAGTTAAGCTTTAGCAGAGCGCGAATGTCTGTGTGGCAGCGAATGCAGTTCCAAGGGACAGTGAAAACCAGCTAGAGCTTTCAGTGCTGGCAGCTTTCCTGTGGGCGCAATCTCTGGACGTTTCCAATTTGGCAGCCGGGCTCTGCCAGAGAGAGATACAGAGTGTTGCCCCATTAGGAAGCAATGCTTTAGCAGAGCGCGAATGTCTGTGTGGCAGCGAATGCAGTTCCAAGGGACAGTGAAAACCAGCTAGAGCTTTCAGTGCTGGCAGCTTTCCTGTGGGCGCAATCTCTGGACGTTTCCAATTTGGCAGCCGGGCTCTGCCAGAGAGAGATACAGAGTGTTGCCCCATTACGAAGCAATGCTTTAGCAGAGCGCGAATGTCTGTGTGGCAGCGAATGCAGTTCCAAGGGACAGTGAAAACCAGCTAGAGCTTTCAGTGCTGGCAGCTTTCCTGTGGGCGCAATCTCTGGACATTTCCAATTTGGCAGCCGGGCTCTGCCAGAGAGAGATACAGAGTGTTGCCCCATTAGGAAGCAATGCTTTAGCAGAGCGCGAATGTCTGTGTGGCAGCGAATGCAGTTCCAAGGGACAGTGAAAACCAGCTAGAGCTTTCAGTGCTGGCAGCTTTCCTGTGGGCAGAATCTCTTGACGTTTCCAATTTGGCAGCCGGGCTCTGCCAGAGAGAGATACAGAGTGTTGCCCCATTACGAAGCAAAGCTTTAGCAGAGCGCGAATGTCTGTGTGGCAGCGAATGCAGTTCCAAGGGACAGTGAAAACCAGCTAGAGCTTTCAGTGCTGGCAGCTTTCCTGTGGGCGCAATGTCTGGACGTTTCCAATTTGGCAGCCGGGCTCTGCCAGAGAGAGATACAGAGTGTTGCCCCATTACGAAGCAATGCTTTAGCAGAGCGCGAATGTCTGTGTGGCAGCGAATGCAGTTCCAAGGGACAGTGAAAACCAGCTAGAGCTTTCAGTGCTGGCAGCTTTCCTGTGGGCGCAATCTCTGGACGTTTCCAATTTGGCAGCCGGGCTCTGACAGAGAGATATACAGAGTGTTGCCAACTTACCAAGTTAAGCTTTAGCAGAGCGCGAATGTCTGTGTGGCAGCGAATGCAGTTCCAAGGGACAGTGAAAACCAGCTAGAGCTTTCAGTGCTGGCAGCTTTCCTGTGGGCGCAATCTCTGGACGTTTCTAATTTGGCAGCCGGGCTCTGCCAGAGAGAGATACAGAGTGTTGCCCCATTACGAAGCAAAGCTTTAGCAGAGCGCGAATGTCTGTGTGGCAGCGAATGCAGTTCCAAGGGACAGTGAAAACCAGCTAGAGCTTTCAGTGCTGGCAGCTTTCCTGTGGGCGCAATCTCTGGACGTTTCCAATTTGGCAGCCGGGCTCTGCCAGAGAGAGATACAGAGTGTTGCCCCATTACGAAGCAATGCTTTAGCAGAGCGCGAATGTCTGTGTGGCAGCGAATGCAGTTCCAAGGGACAGTGAAAACCAGCTAGAGCTTTCAGTGCTGGCAGCTTTCCTGTGGGCGCAATGTCTGGACGTTTCCAATTTGGCAGCCGGGCTCTGCCAGAGAGAGATACAGAGTGTTGCCCCATTACGAAGCAATGCTTTAGCAGAGCGCGAATGTCTGTGTGGCAGCGAATGCAGTTCCAAGGGACAGTGAAAACCAGCTAGAGCTTTCAGTGCTGGCAGCTTTCCTGTGGGCGCAATCTCTGGACGTTTCCAATTTGGCAGCCGGGCTCTGCCAGAGAGAGATACAGAGTGTTGCCCAATTACCAAGTTACGCTTTAGCAGAGCGCGAATGTCTGTGTGGCAGCGAATGCAGTTCCAAGGGACAGTGAAAACCAGCTAGAGCTTTCAGTGCTGGCAGCTTTCCTGTGGGCGCAATCTCTGGACGTTTCTAATTTGGCAGCCGGGCTCTGCCAGAGAGAGATACAGAGTGTTGCCCCATTACGAAGCAAAGCTTTAGCAGAGCGCGAATGTCTGTGTGGCAGCGAATGCAGTTCCAAGGGACAGTGAAAACCAGCTAGAGCTTTCAGTGCTGGCAGCTTTCCTGTGGGCGCAATCTCTGCACGTTTCCAATTTGGCAGCCGGGCTCTGCCAGAGAGAGATACAGAGTGTTGCCCCATTACGAAGCAATGCTTTAGCAGAGCGCGAATGTCTGTGTGGCAGCGAATGCAGTTCCAAGGGACAGTGAAAACCAGCTAGAGCTTTCAGTGCTGGCAGCTTTCCTGTGGGCGCAATGTCTGGACGTTTCCAATTTGGCAGCCGGGCTCTGCCAGAGAGAGATACAGAGTGTTGCCCCATTACGAAGCAATGCTTTAGCAGAGCGCGAATGTCTGTGTGGCAGCGAATGCAGTTCCAAGGGACAGTGAAAACCAGCTAGAGCTTTCAGTGCTGGCAGCTTTCCTGTGGGCGCAATCTCTGGACGTTTCCAATTTGGCAGCCGGGCTCTGCCAGAGAGAGATACAGAGTGTTGCCCCATTACGAAGCAATGCTTTAGCAGAGCGCGAATGTCTGTGTGGCAGCGAATGCAGTTCCAAGGGACAGTGAAAACCAGCTAGAGCTTTCAGTGCTGGCAGCTTTCCTGTGGGCGCAATCTCTGGACGTTTCCAATTTGGCAGCCGGGCTCTGCCAGAGAGAGATACAGAGTGTTGCCCCATTACGAAGCAATGCTTTAGCAGAGCGTGAATGTCTGTGTGGCAGCGAATGCAGTTCCAAGGGACAGTGAAAACCAGCTAGAGCTTTCAGTGCTGGCAGCTTTCCTGTGGGCGCAATGTCTGGACGTTTCCAATTTGGCAGCCGGGCTCTGCCAGAGAGAGATACAGAGTGTTGCCCCATTACGAAGCAATGCTTTAGCAGAGCGCGAATGTCTGTGTGGCAGCGAATGCAGTTCCAAGGGACAGTGAAAACCAGCTAGAGCTTTCAGTGCTGGCATCTTTCCTGTGGGCGCAATCTCTGGACGTTTCCAATTTGGCAGCCGGGCTCTGCCAGAGAGAGATACAGAGTGTTGCCCCATTACGAAGCAATGCTTTAGCAGAGCGCGAATGTCTGTGTGGCAGCGAATGCAGTTCCAAGGGACAGTGAAAACCAGCTAGAGCTTTCAGTGCTGGCAGCTTTCCTGTGGGCGCAATGTCTGGACGTTTCCAATTTGGCAGCCGGGCTCTGCCAGAGAGAGATACAGAGTGTTGCCCCATTACGAAGCAATGCTTTAGCAGAGCGCGAATGTCTGTGTGGCAGCGAATGCAGTTCCAAGGGACAGTGAAAACCAGCTAGAGCTTTCAGTGCTGGCAGCTTTCCTGTGGGCGCAATCTCTGGACGTTTCCAATTTGGCAGCCGGGCTCTGCCAGAGAGAGATACAGAGTGTTGCCCCATTACGAAGCAAAGCTTTAGCAGAGCGCGAATGTCTGTGTGGCAGCGAATGCAGTTCCAAGGGACAGTGAAAACCAGCTAGAGCTTTCAGTGCTGGCAGCTTTCCTGTGGGCGCAATCTCTGGACGTTTCCAATTTGGCAGCCGGGCTCTGCCAGAGAGAGATACAGAGTGTTGCCCCATTACGAAGCAATGCTTTAGCAGAGCGCGAATGTCTGTGTGGCAGCGAATGCAGTTCCAAGGGACAGTGAAAACCAGCTAGAGCTTTCAGTGCTGGCAGCTTTCCTGTGGGCGCAATCTCTGGACATTTCCAATTTGGCAGCCGGGCTCTGCCAGAGAGAGATACAGAGTGTTGCCCCATTAGGAAGCAATGCTTTAGCAGAGCGCGAATGTCTGTGTGGCAGCGAATGCAGTTCCAAGGGACAGTGAAAACCAGCTAGAGCTTTCAGTGCTGGCAGCTTTCCTGTGGGCAGAATCTCTTGACGTTTCCAATTTGGCAGCCGGGCTCTGCCAGAGAGAGATACAGAGTGTTGCCCCATTACGAAGCAAAGCTTTAGCAGAGCGCGAATGTCTGTGTGGCAGCGAATGCAGTTCCAAGGGACAGTGAAAACCAGCTAGAGCTTTCAGTGCTGGCAGATTTCCTGTGGGCGCAATGTCTGGACGTTTCCAATTTGGCAGCCGGGCTCTGCCAGAGAGAGATACAGAGTGTTGCCCCATTAGGAAGCAATGCTTTAGCAGAGCGCGAATGTCTGTGTGGCAGCGAATGCAGTTCCAAGGGACAGTGAAAACCAGCTAGAGCTTTCAGTGCTGGCAGCTTTCCTGTGGGCGCAATCTCTGGACGTTTCCAATTTGGCAGCCGGGCTCTGACAGAGAGATATACAGAGTGTTGCCAACTTACCAAGTTAAGCTTTAGCAGAGCGCGAATGTCTGTGTGGCAGCGAATGCAGTTCCAAGGGACAGTGAAAACCAGCTAGAGCTTTCAGTGGTGGCAGCTTTCCTGTGGGCGCAATCTCTGGACGTTTCCAATTTGGCAGCCGGGCTCTGCCAGAGAGAGATACAGAGTGTTGCCCCATTACGAAGCAATGCTTTAGCAGAGCGCGAATGTCTGTGTGGCAGCGAATGCAGTTCCAAGGGACAGTGAAAACCAGCTAGAGCTTTCAGTGCTGGCAGCTTTCCTGTGGGCGCAATCTCTGGACGTTTCCAATTTGGCAGCCGGGCTCTGCCAGAGAGAGATACAGAGTGTTGCCCCATTACGAAGCAATGCTTTAGCAGAGCGCGAATGTCTGTGTGGCAGCGAATGCAGTTCCAAGGGACAGTGAAAACCAGCTAGAGCTTTCAGTGCTGGCAGCTTTCCTGTGGGCGCAATCTCTGGACGTTTCCAATTTGGCAGCCGGGCTCTGCCAGAGAGAGATACAGAGTGTTGCCCCATTACGAAGCAAAGCTTTAGCAGAGCGCGAATGTCTGTGTGGCAGCGAATGCAGTTCCAAGGGACAGTGAAAACCAGCTAGAGCTTTCAGTGCTGGCAGCTTTCCTGTGGGCGCAATCTCTGGACATTTCCAATTTGGCAGCCGGGCTCTGCCAGAGAGAGATACAGAGTGTTGCCCCATTACGAAGCAATGCTTTAGCAGAGCGCGAATGTCTGTGTGGCAGCGAATGCAGTTCCAAGGGACAGTGAAAACCAGCTAGAGCTTTCAGTGCTGGCAGCTTTCCTGTGGGCGCAATCTCTGGACGTTTCCAATTTGGCAGCCGGGCTCTGCCAGAGAGAGATACAGAGTGTTGCCCCATTACGAAGCAATGCTTTAGCAGAGCGCGAATGTCTGTGTGGCAGCGAATGCAGTTCCAAGGGACAGTGAAAACCAGCTAGAGCTTTCAGTGCTGGCAGCTTTCCTGTGGGCGCAATCTCTGGACGTTTCCAATTTGGCAGCCGGGCTCTGCCAGAGAGAGATACAGAGTGTTGCCCCATTACGAAGCAATGCTTTAGCAGAGCGCGAATGTCTGTGTGGCAGCGAATGCAGTTCCAAGGGACAGTGAAAACCAGCTAGAGCTTTCAGTGCTGGCAGCTTTCCTGTGGGCACAATCTCTTGACGTTTCCAATTTGGCAGCCGGGCTCTGCCAGAGAGAGATACAGAGTGTTGCCCCATTACGAAGCAAAGCTTTAGCAGAGCGCGAATGTCTGTGTGGCAGCGAATGCAGTTCCAAGGGACAGTGAAAACCAGCTAGAGCTTTCAGTGCTGGCAGCTTTCCTGTGGGCGCAATCTCTGGACGTTTCCAATTTGGCAGCCGGGCTCTGCCAGAGAGAGATACAGAGTGTTGCCCCATTACGAAGCAAAGCTTTAGCAGAGCGCGAATGTCTGTGTGGCAGCGAATGCAGTTCCAAGGGACAGTGAAAACCAGCTAGAGCTTTCAGTGCTGGCAGCTTTCCTGTGGGCGCAATGTCTGGACGTTTCCAATTTGGCAGCCGGGCTCTGCCAGAGAGAGATACAGAGTGTTGCCCCATTACGAAGCAATGCTTTAGCAGAGCGCGAATGTCTGTGTGGCAGCGAATGCAGTTCCAAGGGACAGTGAAAACCAGCTAGAGCTTTCAGTGCTGGCAGCTTTCCTGTGGGCGCAATCTCTGGACGTTTCCAATTTGGCAGCCGGGCTCTGCCAGAGAGAGATACAGAGTGTTGCCCCATTAGGAAGCAATGCTTTAGCAGAGCGCGAATGTCTGTGTGGCAGCGAATGCAGTTCCAAGGGACAGTGAAAACCAGCTAGAGCTTTCAGTGCTGGCAGCTTTCCTGTGGGCGCAATCTCTGGACGTTTCCAATTTGGCAGCCGGGCTCTGCCAGAGAGAGATACAGAGTGTTGCCCCATTAGGAAGCAATGCTTTAGCAGAGCGCGAATGTCTGTGTGGCAGCGAATGCAGTTCCAAGGGACAGTGAAAACCAGCTAGAGCTTTCAGTGCTGGCAGCTTTCCTGTGGGCGCAATCTCTGGACGTTTCCAATTTGGCAGCCGGGCTCTGCCAGAGAGAGATACAGAGTGTTGCCCCATTACGAAGCAATGCTTTAGCAGAGCGCGAATGTCTGTGTGGCAGCGAATGCAGTTCCAAGGGACAGTGAAAACCAGCTAGAGCTTTCAGTGCTGGCAGCTTTCCTGTGGGCGCAATGTCTGGACGTTTCCAATTTGGCAGCCGGGCTCTGCCAGAGAGAGATACAGAGTGTTGCCCCATTACCAAGTTAAGCTTTAGCAGAGCGCGAATGTCTGTGTGGCAGCGAATGCAGTTCCAAGGGACAGTGAAAACCAGCTAGAGCTTTCAGTGCTGGCAGCTTTCCTGTGGGCGCAATCTCTGGACGTTTCCAATTTGGCAGCCGGGCTCTGCCAGAGAGAGATACAGAGTGTTGCCCCATTACGAAGCAATGCTTTAGCAGAGCGCGAATGTCTGTGTGGCAGCGAATGCAGTTCCAAGGGACAGTGAAAACCAGCTAGAGCTTTCAGTGCTGGCAGCTTTCCTGTGGGCGCAATGTCTGGACGTTTCCAATTTGGCAGCCGGGCTCTGCCAGAGAGAGATACAGAGTGTTGCCCCATTACGAAGCAATGCTTTAGCAGAGCGCGAATGTCTGTGTGGCAGCGAATGCAGTTCCAAGGGACAGTGAAAACCAGCTAGAGCTTTCAGTGCTGGCAGCTTTCCTGTGGGTGCAATCTGTGGACGTTTCCAATTTGGCAGCTGGGCTCTGCCAGAGAGATATACAGAGTGTTGTCCAATTACCAAGTTAAGCTTTAGCAGAGCGCGAATGTCTGTGTGGCAGCGAATGCAGTTCCAAGGGACAGTGAAAACCAGCTAGAGCTTTCAGTGCTGGCAGCTTTCCTGTGGGCGCAATGTCTGGACGTTTCCAATTTGGCAGCCGGGCTCTGCCAGAGAGAGATACAGAGTGTTGCCCCATTAGGAAGCAATGCTTTAGCAGAGCGCGAATGTCTGTGTGGCAGCGAATGCAGTTCCAAGGGACAGTGAAAACCAGCTAGAGCTTTCAGTGCTGGCAGCTTTCCTGTGGGCGCAATCTCTGGACGTTTCCAATTTGGCAGCCGGGCTCTGCCAGAGAGATATACAGAGTGTTGCCAACTTACCAAGTTAAGCTTTAGCAGAGCGCGAATGTCTGTGTGGCAGCGAATGCAGTTCCAAGGGACAGTGAAAACCAGCTAGAGCTTTCAGTGCTGGCAGCTTTCCTGTGGGCGCAATGTCTGGACGTTTCCAATTTGGCAGCCGGGCTCTGCCAGAGAGAGATACAGAGTGTTGCCCCATTACGAAGCAATGCTTTAGCAGAGCGCGAATGTCTGTGTGGCAGCGAATGCAGTTCCAAGGGACAGTGAAAACCAGCTAGAGCTTTCAGTGCTGGCAGCTTTCCTGTGGGCGCAATCTCTGGACGTTTCCAATTTGGCAGCCGGGCTCTGCCAGAGAGAGATACAGAGTGTTGCCCCATTACGAAGCAATGCTTTAGCAGAGCGCGAATGTCTGTGTGGCAGCGAATGCAGTTCCAAGGGACAGTGAAAACCAGCTAGAGCTTTCAGTGCTGGCAGCTTTCCTGTGGGCGCAATCTCTGGACATTTCCAATTTGGCAGCCGGGCTCTGCCAGAGAGAGATACAGAGTGTTGCCCCATTAGGAAGCAATGCTTTAGCAGAGCGCGAATGTCTGTGTGGCAGCGAATGCAGTTCCAAGGGACAGTGAAAACCAGCTAGAGCTTTCAGTGCTGGCAGCTTTCCTGTGGGCAGAATCTCTTGACGTTTCCAATTTGGCAGCCGGGCTCTGCCAGAGAGAGATACAGAGTGTTGCCCCATTACGAAGCAAAGCTTTAGCAGAGCGCGAATGTCTGTGTGGCAGCGAATGCAGTTCCAAGGGACAGTGAAAACCAGCTAGAGCTTTCAGTGCTGGCAGCTTTCCTGTGGGCGCAATGTCTGGACGTTTCCAATTTGGCAGCCGGGCTCTGCCAGAGAGAGATACAGAGTGTTGCCCCATTACGAAGCAAAGCTTTAGCAGAGCGCGAATGTCTGTGTGGCAGCGAATGCAGTTCCAAGGGACAGTGAAAACCAGCTAGAGCTTTCAGTGCTGGCAGCTTTCCTGTGGGCGCAATCTCTGGACGTTTCCAATTTGGCAGCCGGGCTCTGCCAGAGAGAGATACAGAGTGTTGCCCCATTACGAAGCAATGCTTTAGCAGAGCGCGAATGTCTGTGTGGCAGCGAATGCAGTTCCAAGGGACAGTGAAAACCAGCTAGAGCTTTCAGTGCTGGCAGATTTCCTGTGGGCGCAATGTCTGGACGTTTCCAATTTGGCAGCCGGGCTCTGCCAGAGAGAGATACAGAGTGTTGCCCCATTACGAAGCAATGCTTTAGCAGAGCGCGAATGTCTGTGTGGCAGCGAATGCAGTTCCAAGGGACAGTGAAAACCAGCTAGAGCTTTCAGTGCTGGCAGCTTTCCTGTGGGCGCAATCTCTGGACGTTTCCAATTTGGCAGCCGGGCTCTGCCAGAGAGAGATACAGAGTGTTGCCCCATTACGAAGCAAAGCTTTAGCAGAGCGCGAATGTCTGTGTGGCAGCGAATGCAGTTCCAAGGGACAGTGAAAACCAGCTAGAGCTTTCAGTGCTGGCAGCTTTCCTGTGGGCGCAATGTCTGGACGTTTCCAATTTGGCAGACGGGCTCTGCCAGAGAGAGATACAGAGTGTTGCCCCATTACGAAGCAATGCTTTAGCAGAGCGCGAATGTCTGTGTGGCAGCGAATGCAGTTCCAAGGGACAGTGAAAACCAGCTAGAGCTTTCAGTGCTGGCAGCTTTCCTGTGGGCGCAATGTCTGGACGTTTCCAATTTGGCAGCCGGGCTCTGCCAGAGAGAGATACAGAGTGTTGCCCCATTACGAAGCAAAGCTTTAGCAGAGCGCGAATGTCTGTGTGGCAGCGAATGCAGTTCCAAGGGACAGTGAAAACCAGCTAGAGCTTTCAGTGCTGGCAGCTTTCCTGTGGGCGCAATCTCTGGACGTTTCCAATTTGGCAGCCAGGCTCTGCCAGAGAGAGATACAGAGTGTTGCCCCATTACGAAGCAAAGCTTTAGCAGAGCGCGAATGTCTGTGTGGCAGCGAATGCAGTTCCAAGGGACAGTGAAAACCAGCTAGAGCTTTCAGTGCTGGCAGCTTTCCTGTGGGCGCAATCTCTGGACGTTTCCAATTTGGCAGCCGGGCTCTGCCAGAGAGATATACAGAGTGTTGCCCCATTACGAAGCAATGCTTTAGCAGAGCGCGAATGTCTGTGTGGCAGCGAATGCAGTTCCAAGGGACAGTGAAAACCAGCTAGAGCTTTCAGTGCTGGCAGCTTTCCTGTGGGCGCAATGTCTGGACGTTTCCAATTTGGCAGCCGGGCTCTGCCAGAGAGAGATACAGAGTGTTGCCCCATTACGAAGCAATGCTTTAGCAGAGCGCGAATGTCTGTGTGGCAGCGAATGCAGTTCCAAGGGACAGTGAAAACCAGCTAGAGCTTTCAGTGCTGGCAGCTTTCCTGTGGGCGCAATGTCTGGACGTTTCCAATTTGGCAGCCGGGCTCTGCCAGAGAGAGATACAGAGTGTTGCCCCATTACGAAGCAATGCTTTAGCAGAGCGCGAATGTCTGTGTGGCAGCGAATGCAGTTCCAAGGGACAGTGAAAACCAGCTAGAGCTTTCAGTGCTGGCAGCTTTCCTGTGGGCGCAATGTCTGGACGTTTCCAATTTGGCAGCCGGGCTCTGCCAGAGAGAGATACAGAGTGTTGCCCCATTAGGAAGCAATGCTTTAGCAGAGCGCGAATGTCTGTGTGGCAGCGAATGCAGTTCCAAGGGACAGTGAAAACCAGCTAGAGCTTTCAGTGCTGGCAGCTTTCCTGTGGGCGCAATGTCTGGACGTTTCCAATTTGGCAGCCGGGCTCTGCCAGAGAGATATACAGAGTGTTGCCCAATTACCAAGTTAAGCTTTAGCAGAGCGCGAATGTCTGTGTGGCAGCGAATGCAGTTCCAAGGGACAGTGAAAACCAGCTAGAGCTTTCAGTGCTGGCAGCTTTCCTGTGGGCGCAATGTCTGGACGTTTCCAATTTGGCAGCCGGGCTCTGCCAGAGAGAGATACAGAGTGTTGCCCCATTACGAAGCAATGCTTTAGCAGAGCGCGAATGTCTGTGTGGCAGCGAATGCAGTTCCAAGGGACAGTGAAAACCAGCTAGAGCTTTCAGTGCTGGCAGCTTTCCTGTGGGCGCAATCTCTGGACGTTTCCAATTTGGCAGCCGGGCTCTGCCAGAGAGAGATACAGAGTGTTGCCCCATTAGGAAGCAATGCTTTAGCAGAGCGCGAATGTCTGTGTGGCAGCGAATGCAGTTCCAAGGGACAGTGAAAACCAGCTAGAGCTTTCAGTGCTGGCAGCTTTCCTGTGGGCGCAATCTCTGGACGTTTCCAATTTGGCAGCCGGGCTCTGCCAGAGAGAGATACAGAGTGTTGCCCCATTAGGAAGCAATGCTTTAGCAGAGCGCGAATGTCTGTGTGGCAGCGAATGCAGTTCCAAGGGACAGTGAAAACCAGCTAGAGCTTTCAGTGCTGGCAGCTTTCCTGTGGGCGCAATCTCTGGACGTTTCCAATTTGGCAGCCGGGCTCTGCCAGAGAGAGATACAGAGTGTTGCCCCATTACGAAGCAATGCTTTAGCAGAGCGCGAATGTCTGTGTGGCAGCGAATGCAGTTCCAAGGGACAGTGAAAACCAGCTAGAGCTTTCAGTGCTGGCAGCTTTCCTGTGGGCGCAATGTCTGGACGTTTCCAATTTGGCAGCCGGGCTCTGCCAGAGAGAGATACAGAGTGTTGCCCCATTACCAAGTTAAGCTTTAGCAGAGCGCGAATGTCTGTGTGGCAGCGAATGCAGTTCCAAGGGACAGTGAAAACCAGCTAGAGCTTTCAGTGCTGGCAGCTTTCCTGTGGGCGCAATCTCTGGACGTTTCCAATTTGGCAGCCGGGCTCTGCCAGAGAGAGATACAGAGTGTTGCCCCATTACGAAGCAATGCTTTAGCAGAGCGCGAATGTCTGTGTGGCAGCGAATGCAGTTCCAAGGGACAGTGAAAACCAGCTAGAGCTTTCAGTGCTGGCAGCTTTCCTGTGGGCGCAATGTCTGGACGTTTCCAATTTGGCAGCCGGGCTCTGCCAGAGAGAGATACAGAGTGTTGCCCCATTACGAAGCAATGCTTTAGCAGAGCGCGAATGTCTGTGTGGCAGCGAATGCAGTTCCAAGGGACAGTGAAAACCAGCTAGAGCTTTCAGTGCTGGCAGCTTTCCTGTGGGTGCAATCTGTGGACGTTTCCAATTTGGCAGCTGGGCTCTGCCAGAGAGATATACAGAGTGTTGTCCAATTACCAAGTTAAGCTTTAGCAGAGCGCGAATGTCTGTGTGGCAGCGAATGCAGTTCCAAGGGACAGTGAAAACCAGCTAGAGCTTTCAGTGCTGGCAGCTTTCCTGTGGGCGCAATGTCTGGACGTTTCCAATTTGGCAGCCGGGCTCTGCCAGAGAGAGATACAGAGTGTTGCCCCATTAGGAAGCAATGCTTTAGCAGAGCGCGAATGTCTGTGTGGCAGCGAATGCAGTTCCAAGGGACAGTGAAAACCAGCTAGAGCTTTCAGTGCTGGCAGCTTTCCTGTGGGCGCAATCTCTGGACGTTTCCAATTTGGCAGCCGGGCTCTGCCAGAGAGAGATACAGAGTGTTGCCCCATTACGAAGCAATGCTTTAGCAGAGCGCGAATGTCTGTGTGGCAGCGAATGCAGTTCCAAGGGACAGTGAAAACCAGCTAGAGCTTTCAGTGCTGGCAGCTTTCCTGTGGGCGCAATCTCTGGACGTTTCCAATTTGGCAGCCGGGCTCTGCCAGAGAGAGATACAGAGTGTTGCCCCATTACGAAGCAATGCTTTAGCAGAGCGCGAATGTCTGTGTGGCAGCGAATGCAGTTCCAAGGGACAGTGAAAACCAGCTAGAGCTTTCAGTGCTGGCAGCTTTCCTGTGGGCGCAATGTCTGGACGTTTCCAATTTGGCAGCCGGGCTCTGCCAGAGAGAGATACAGAGTGTTGCCCCATTACCAAGTTAAGCTTTAGCAGAGCGCGAATGTCTGTGTGGCAGCGAATGCAGTTCCAAGGGACAGTGAAAACCAGCTAGAGCTTTCAGTGCTGGCAGCTTTCCTGTGGGCGCAATCTCTGGACGTTTCCAATTTGGCAGCCGGGCTCTGCCAGAGAGAGATACAGAGTGTTGCCCCATTACGAAGCAATGCTTTAGCAGAGCGCGAATGTCTGTGTGGCAGCGAATGCAGTTCCAAGGGACAGTGAAAACCAGCTAGAGCTTTCAGTGCTGGCAGCTTTCCTGTGGGCGCAATGTCTGGACGTTTCCAATTTGGCAGCCGGGCTCTGCCAGAGAGAGATACAGAGTGTTGCCCCATTACGAAGCAATGCTTTAGCAGAGCGCGAATGTCTGTGTGGCAGCGAATGCAGTTCCAAGGGACAGTGAAAACCAGCTAGAGCTTTCAGTGCTGGCAGCTTTCCTGTGGGTGCAATCTGTGGACGTTTCCAATTTGGCAGCTGGGCTCTGCCAGAGAGATATACAGAGTGTTGTCCAATTACCAAGTTAAGCTTTAGCAGAGCGCGAATGTCTGTGTGGCAGCGAATGCAGTTCCAAGGGACAGTGAAAACCAGCTAGAGCTTTCAGTGCTGGCAGCTTTCCTGTGGGCGCAATGTCTGGACGTTTCCAATTTGGCAGCCGGGCTCTGCCAGAGAGAGATACAGAGTGTTGCCCCATTACGAAGCAAAGCTTTAGCAGAGCGCGAATGTCTGTGTGGCAGCGAATGCAGTTCCAAGGGACAGTGAAAACCAGCTAGAGCTTTCAGTGCTGGCAGCTTTCCTGTGGGCGCAATCTCTGGACGTTTCCAATTTGGCAGCCGGGCTCTGCCAGAGAGAGATACAGAGTGTTGCCCAATTACCAAGTTAAGCTTTAGCAGAGCGCGAATGTCTGTGTGGCAGCGAATGCAGTTCCAAGGGACAGTGAATACCAGCTAGAGCTTTCAGTGCTGGCAGCTTTCCAGTGGGCGCAATCTCTGGACGTTTCCAATTTGGCAGCCGGGCTCTGCCAGAGAGAGATACAGAGTGTTGCCCCATTACGAAGCAATGCTTTAGCAGAGCGCGAATGTCTGTGTGGCAGCGAATGCAATTCCAAGGGACAGTGAAAACCAGCTAGAGCTTTCAGTGCTGGCAGCTTTCCTGTGGGCGCAATGTCTGGACGTTTCCAATTTGGCAGCCGGGCTCTGCCAGAGAGAGATACAGAGTGTTGCCCCATTACGAAGCAGTGCTTTAGCAGAGCGCGAATGTCTGTGTGGCAGCGAATGCAGTTCCAAGGGACAGTGAAAACCAGCTAGAGCTTTCAGTGCTGGCAGCTTTCCTGTGGGCGCAATGTCTGGACGTTTCCAATTTGGCAGCCGGGCTCTGCCAGAGAGAGATACAGAGTGTTGCCCCATTACGAAGCAATGCTTTAGCAGAGCGCGAATGTCTGTGTGGCAGCGAATGCAGTTCCAAGGGACAGTGAAAACCAGCTAGAGCTTTCAGTGCTGGCAGCTTTCCTGTGGGCGCAATGTCTGGACGTTTCCAATTTGGCAGCCGGGCTCTGCCAGAGAGAGATACAGAGTGTTGCCCCATTACGAAGCAATGCTTTAGCAGAGCGCGAATGTCTGTGTGGCAGCGAATGCAGTTCCAAGGGACAGTGAAAACCAGCTAGAGCTTTCAGTGCTGGCAGCTTTCCTGTGGGCGCAATCTCTGGACGTTTCCAATTTGGCAGCCGGGCTCTGCCAGAGAGAGATACAGAGTGTTGCCCCATTACGAAGCAATGCTTTAGCAGAGCGCGAATGTCTGTGTGGCAGCGAATGCAGTTCCAAGGGACAGTGAAAACCAGCTAGAGCTTTCAGTGCTGGCAGCTTTCCTGTGGGCGCAGTCTCTGGACGTTTCCAATTTGGCAGCCTGGCTCTGCCAGAGAGAGATACAGAGTGTTGCCCCATTACGAAGCAATGCTTTAGCAGAGCGCGAATGTCTGTGTGGCAGCGAATGCAGTTCCAAGGGACAGTGAAAACCAGCTAGAGCTTTCAGTGCTGGCAGCTTTCCTGTGGGCGCAATCTCTGGACGTTTCCAATTTGGCAGCCGGGCTCTGCCAGAGAGAGATACAGAGTGTTGCCCCATTAGGAAGCAATGCTTTAGCAGAGCGCGAATGTCTGTGTGGCAGCGAATGCAGTTCCAAGGGACAGTGAAAACCAGCTAGAGCTTTCAGTGCTGGCAGCTTTCCTGTGGGCGCAATCTCTGGACGTTTCCAATTTGGCAGCCGGGCTCTGCCAGAGAGAGATACAGAGTGTTGCCCAATTACCAAGTTAAGCTTTAGCAGAGCGCGAATGTCTGTGTGGCAGCGAATGCAGTTCCAAGGGACAGTGAAAACCAGCTAGAGCTTTCAGTGCTGGCAGCTTTCCTGTGGGCGCAATGTCTGGACGTTTCCAATTTGGCAGCCGGGCTCTGCCAGAGAGAGATACAGAGTGTTGCCCCATTACGAAGCAATGCTTTAGCAGAGCGCGAATGTCTGTGTGGCAGCGAATGCAGTTCCAAGGGACAGTGAAAACCAGCTAGAGCTTTCAGTGCTGGCAGCTTTCCTGTGGGCGCAATCTCTGGACGTTTCCAATTTGGCAGCCGGGCTCTGCCAGAGAGAGATACAGAGTGTTGCCCCATTACGAAGCAATGCTTTAGCAGAGCGCGAATGTCTGTGTGGCAGCGAATGCAGTTCCAAGGGACAGTGAAAACCAGCTAGAGCTTTCAGTGCTGGCAGCTTTCCTGTGGGCGCAATCTCTGGACGTTTCCAATTTGGCAGCCGGGCTCTGCCAGAGAGAGATACAGATTGTTGCCCAATTACCAAGTTAAGCTTTAGCAGAGCGCGAATGTCTGTGTGGCAGCGAATGCAGTTCCAAGGGACAGTGAAAACCAGCTAGAGCTTTCAGTGCTGGCAGCTTTCCTGTGGGCGCAATCTCTGGACGTTTCCAATTTGGCAGCCGGGCTCTGCCAGAGAGAGATACAGAGTGTTGCCCCATTAGGAAGCAATGCTTTAGCAGAGCGCGAATGTCTGTGTGGCAGCGAATGCAGTTCCAAGGGACAGTGAAAACCAGCTAGAGCTTTCAGTGCTGGCAGCTTTCCTGTGGGCGCAATGTCTGGACGTTTCCAATTTGGCAGCCGGGCTCTGCCAGAGAGAGATACAGAGTGTTGCCCCATTACGAAGCAATGCTTTAGCAGAGCGCGAATGTCTGTGTGGCAGCGAATGCAGTTCCAAGGGACAGTGAAAACCAGCTAGAGCTTTCAGTGCTGGCAGCTTTCCTGTGGGTGCAATCTGTGGACGTTTCCAATTTGGCAGCCGGGCTCTGCCAGAGAGATATACAGAGTGTTGCCCAATTACCAAGTTAAGCTTTAGCAGAACGCGAATGTCTGTGTGGCAGCGAATGCAGTTCCAAGGGACAGTGAAAACCAGCTAGAGCTTTCAGTGCTGGCAGCTTTCCTGTGGGCGCAATGTCTGGACGTTTCCAATTTGGCAGCCGGGCTCTGCCAGAGAGAGATACAGAGTGTTGCCCCATTACGAAGCAAAGCTTTAGCAGAGCGCGAATGTCTGTGTGGCAGCGAATGCAGTTCCAAGGGACAGTGAAAACCAGCTAGAGCTTTCAGTGCTGGCAGCTTTCCTGTGGGCGCAATCTCTGGACGTTTCCAATTTGGCAGCCGGGCTCTGCCAGAGAGAGATACAGAGTGTTGCCCAATTACCAAGTTAAGCTTTAGCAGAGCGCGAATGTCTGTGTGGCAGCGAATGCAGTTCCAAGGGACAGTGAATACCAGCTAGAGCTTTCAGTGCTGGCAGCTTTCCAGTGGGCGCAATCTCTGGACGTTTCCAATTTGGCAGCCGGGCTCTGCCAGAGAGAGATACAGAGTGTTGCCCCATTACGAAGCAATGCTTTAGCAGAGCGCGAATGTCTGTGTGGCAGCGAATGCAATTCCAAGGGACAGTGAAAACCAGCTAGAGCTTTCAGTGCTGGCAGCTTTCCTGTGGGCGCAATGTCTGGACGTTTCCAATTTGGCAGCCGGGCTCTGCCAGAGAGAGATACAGAGTGTTGCCCCATTACGAAGCAGTGCTTTAGCAGAGCGCGAATGTCTGTGTGGCAGCGAATGCAGTTCCAAGGGACAGTGAAAACCAGCTAGAGCTTTCAGTGCTGGCAGCTTTCCTGTGGGCGCAATGTCTGGACGTTTCCAATTTGGCAGCCGGGCTCTGCCAGAGAGAGATACAGAGTGTTGCCCCATTACGAAGCAATGCTTTAGCAGAGCGCGAATGTCTGTGTGGCAGCGAATGCAGTTCCAAGGGACAGTGAAAACCAGCTAGAGCTTTCAGTGCTGGCAGCTTTCCTGTGGGCGCAATGTCTGGACGTTTCCAATTTGGCAGCCGGGCTCTGCCAGAGAGAGATACAGAGTGTTGCCCCATTACGAAGCAATGCTTTAGCAGAGCGCGAATGTCTGTGTGGCAGCGAATGCAGTTCCAAGGGACAGTGAAAACCAGCTAGAGCTTTCAGTGCTGGCAGCTTTCCTGTGGGCGCAGTCTCTGGACGTTTCCAATTTGGCAGCCTGGCTCTGCCAGAGAGAGATACAGAGTGTTGCCCCATTACGAAGCAATGCTTTAGCAGAGCGCGAATGTCTGTGTGGCAGCGAATGCAGTTCCAAGGGACAGTGAAAACCAGCTAGAGCTTTCAGTGCTGGCAGCTTTCCTGTGGGCGCAATGTCTGGACGTTTCCAATTTGGCAGCCGGGCTCTGCCAGAGAGAGATACAGAGTGTTGCCCCATTACCAAGTTAAGCTTTAGCAGAGCGCGAATGTCTGTGTGGCAGCGAATGCAGTTCCAAGGGACAGTGAAAACCAGCTAGAGCTTTCAGTGCTGGCAGCTTTCCTGTGGGCGCAATCTCTGGACGTTTCCAATTTGGCAGCCGGGCTCTGCCAGAGAGAGATACAGAGTGTTGCCCAATTACCAAGTTAAGCTTTAGCAGAGCGCGAATGTCTGTGTGGCAGCGAATGCAGTTCCAAGGGACAGTGAAAACCAGCTAGAGCTTTCAGTGCTGGCAGCTTTCCTGTGGGCGCAATGTCTGGACGTTTCCAATTTGGCAGCCGGGCTCTGCCAGAGAGAGATACAGAGTGTTGCCCCATTACGAAGCAATGCTTTAGCAGAGCGCGAATGTCTGTGTGGCAGCGAATGCAGTTCCAAGGGACAGTGAAAACCAGCTAGAGCTTTCAGTGCTGGCAGCTTTCCTGTGGGCGCAATCTCTGGACGTTTCCAATTTGGCAGCCGGGCTCTGCCAGAGAGAGATACAGAGTGTTGCCCCATTACGAAGCAATGCTTTAGCAGAGCGCGAATGTCTGTGTGGCAGCGAATGCAGTTCCAAGGGACAGTGAAAACCAGCTAGAGCTTTCAGTGCTGGCAGCTTTCCTGTGGGCGCAATCTCTGGACGTTTCCAATTTGGCAGCCGGGCTCTGCCAGAGAGAGATACAGATTGTTGCCCAATTACCAAGTTAAGCTTTAGCAGAGCGCGAATGTCTGTGTGGCAGCGAATGCAGTTCCAAGGGACAGTGAAAACCAGCTAGAGCTTTCAGTGCTGGCAGCTTTCCTGTGGGCGCAATCTCTGGACGTTTCCAATTTGGCAGCCGGGCTCTGCCAGAGAGAGATACAGAGTGTTGCCCCATTACGAAGCAATGCTTTAGCAGAGCGCGAATGTCTGTGTGGCAGCGAATGCAGTTCCAAGGGACAGTGAAAACCAGCTAGAGCTTTCAGTGCTGGCAGCTTTCCTGTGGGCGCAATGTCTGGACGTTTCCAATTTGGCAGCCGGGCTCTGCCAGAGAGAGATACAGAGTGTTGCCCCATTACGAAGCAAAGCTTTAGCAGAGCGCGAATGTCTGTGTGGCAGCGAATGCAGTTCCAAGGGACAGTGAAAACCAGCTAGAGCTTTCAGTGCTGGCAGCTTTCCTGTGGGCGCAATCTCTGGACGTTTCCAATTTGGCAGCCGGGCTCTGCCAGAGAGATATACAGAGTGTTGCCAACTTACCAAGTTAAGCTTTAGCAGAGCGCGAATGTCTGTGTGGCAGCGAATGCAGTTCCAAGGGACAGTGAAAACCAGCTAGAGCTTTCAGTGCTGGCAGCTTTCCTGTGGGCGCAATCTCTGGACGTTTCCAATTTGGCAGCCGGGCTCTGCCAGAGAGAGATACAGAGTGTTGCCCCATTACGAAGCAATGCTTTAGCAGAGCGCGAATGTCTGTGTGGCAGCGAATGCAGTTCCAAGGGACAGTGAAAACCAGCTAGAGCTTTCAGTGCTGGCAGCTTTCCTGTGGGCGCAATGTCTGGACGTTTCCAATTTGGCAGCCGGGCTCTGCCAGAGAGAGATACAGAGTGTTGCCCCATTACGAAGCAATGCTTTAGCAGAGCGCGAATGTCTGTGTGGCAGCGAATGCAGTTCCAAGGGACAGTGAAAACCAGCTAGAGCTTTCAGTGCTGGCAGCTTTCCTGTGGGCGCAATGTCTGGACGTTTCCAATTTGGCAGCCGGGCTCTGCCAGAGAGAGATACAGAGTGTTGCCCCATTACGAAGCAATGCTTTAGCAGAGCGCGAATGTCTGTGTGGCAGCGAATGCAGTTCCAAGGGACAGTGAAAACCAGCTAGAGCTTTCAGTGCTGGCAGCTTTCCTGTGGGCGCAATGTCTGGACGTTTCCAATTTGGCAGCCGGGCTCTGCCAGAGAGAGATACAGAGTGTTGCCCCATTAGGAAGCAATGCTTTAGCAGAGCGCGAATGTCTGTGTGGCAGCGAATGCAGTTCCAAGGGACAGTGAAAACCAGCTAGAGCTTTCAGTGCTGGCAGCTTTCCTGTGGGTGCAATCTGTGGACGTTTCCAATTTGGCAGCCGGGCTCTGCCAGAGAGAGATACAGAGTGTTGCCCCATTACGAAGCAATGCTTTAGCAGAGCGCGAATGTCTGTGTGGCAGCGAATGCAGTTCCAAGGGACAGTGAAAACCAGCTAGAGCTTTCAGTGCTGGCAGCTTTCCTGTGGGCGCAATGTCTGGACGTTTCCAATTTGGCAGCCGGGCTCTGCCAGAGAGAGATACAGAGTGTTGCCCCATTACCAAGTTAAGCTTTAGCAGAGCGCGAATGTCTGTGTGGCAGCGAATGCAGTTCCAAGGGACAGTGAAAACCAGCTAGAGCTTTCAGTGCTGGCAGCTTTCCTGTGGGCGCAATCTCTGGACGTTTCCAATTTGGCAGCCGGGCTCTGCCAGAGAGAGATACAGAGTGTTGCCCCATTACGAAGCAATGCTTTAGCAGAGCGCGAATGTCTGTGTGGCAGCGAATGCAGTTCCAAGGGACAGTGAAAACCAGCTAGAGCTTTCAGTGCTGGCAGCTTTCCTGTGGGCGCAATGTCTGGACGTTTCCAATTTGGCAGCCGGGCTCTGCCAGAGAGAGATACAGAGTGTTGCCCCATTACGAAGCAATGCTTTAGCAGAACGCGAATGTCTGTGTGGCAGCGAATGCAGTTCCAAGGGACAGTGAAAACCAGCTAGAGCTTTCAGTGCTGGCAGCTTTCCTGTGGGTGCAATCTGTGGACGTTTCCAATTTGGCAGCTGGGCTCTGCCAGAGAGATATACAGAGTGTTGTCCAATTACCAAGTTAAGCTTTAGCAGAGCGCGAATGTCTGTGTGGCAGCGAATGCAGTTCCAAGGGACAGTGAAAACCAGCTAGAGCTTTCAGTGCTGGCAGCTTTCCTGTGGGCGCAATGTCTGGACGTTTCCAATTTGGCAGCCGGGCTCTGCCAGAGAGAGATACAGAGTGTTGCCCCATTACGAAGCAAAGCTTTAGCAGAGCGCGAATGTCTGTGTGGCAGCCAATGCAGTTCCAAGGGACAGTGAAAACCAGCTAGAGCTTTCAGTGCTGGCAGCTTTCCTGTGGGCGCAATCTCTGGACGTTTCCAATTTGGCAGCCGGGCTCTGCCAGAGAGAGATACAGAGTGTTGCCCAATTACCAAGTTAAGCTTTAGCAGAGCGCGAATGTCTGTGTGGCAGCGAATGCAGTTCCAAGGGACAGTGAATACCAGCTAGAGCTTTCAGTGCTGGCAGCTTTCCAGTGGGCGCAATCTCTGGACGTTTCCAATTTGGCAGCCGGGCTCTGCCAGAGAGAGATACAGAGTGTTGCCCCATTACGAAGCAATGCTTTAGCAGAGCGCGAATGTCTGTGTGGCAGCGAATGCAATTCCAAGGGACAGTGAAAACCAGCTAGAGCTTTCAGTGCTGGCAGCTTTCCTGTGGGCGCAATGTCTGGACGTTTCCAATTTGGCAGCCGGGCTCTGCCAGAGAGAGATACAGAGTGTTGCCCCATTACGAAGCAAAGCTTTAGCAGAGCGCGAATGTCTGTGTGGCAGCGAATGCAGTTCCAAGGGACAGTGAAAACCAGCTAGAGCTTTCAGTGCTGGCAGCTTTCCTGTGGGCGCAATGTCTGGACGTTTCCAATTTGGCAGCCGGGCTCTGCCAGAGAGAGATACAGAGTGTTGCCCCATTACGAAGCAATGCTTTAGCAGAGCGCGAATGTCTGTGTGGCAGCGAATGCAGTTCCAAGGGACAGTGAAAACCAGCTAGAGCTTTCAGTGCTGGCAGCTTTCCTGTGGGCGCAATGTCTGGACGTTTCCAATTTGGCAGCCGGGCTCTGCCAGAGAGAGATACAGAGTGTTGCCCCATTACGAAGCAATGCTTTAGCAGAGCGCGAATGTCTGTGTGGCAGCGAATGCAGTTCCAAGGGACAGTGAAAACCAGCTAGAGCTTTCAGTGCTGGCAGCTTTCCTGTGGGCGCAATCTCTGGACGTTTCCAATTTGGCAGCCGGGCTCTGCCAGAGAGAGATACAGAGTGTTGCCCCATTACGAAGCAATGCTTTAGCAGAGCGCGAATGTCTGTGTGGCAGCGAATGCAGTTCCAAGGGACAGTGAAAACCAGCTAGAGCTTTCAGTGCTGGCAGCTTTCCTGTGGGCGCAGTCTCTGGACGTTTCCAATTTGGCAGCCTGGCTCTGCCAGAGAGAGATACAGAGTGTTGCCCCATTACGAAGCAATGCTTTAGCAGAGCGCGAATGTCTGTGTGGCAGCGAATGCAGTTCCAAGGGACAGTGAAAACCAGCTAGAGCTTTCAGTGCTGGCAGCTTTCCTGTGGGCGCAATCTCTGGACGTTTCCAATTTGGCAGCCGGGCTCTGCCAGAGAGAGATACAGAGTGTTGCCCCATTAGGAAGCAATGCTTTAGCAGAGCGCGAATGTCTGTGTGGCAGCGAATGCAGTTCCAAGGGACAGTGAAAACCAGCTAGAGCTTTCAGTGCTGGCAGCTTTCCTGTGGGCGCAATCTCTGGACATTTCCAATTTGGCAGCCGGGCTCTGCCAGAGAGAGATACAGAGTGTTGCCCAATTACCAAGTTAAGCTTTAGCAGAGCGCGAATGTCTGTGTGGCAGCGAATGCAGTTCCAAGGGACAGTGAAAACCAGCTAGAGCTTTCAGTGCTGGCAGCTTTCCTGTGGGCGCAATGTCTGGACGTTTCCAATTTGGCAGCCGGGCTCTGCCAGAGAGAGATACAGAGTGTTGCCCCATTACGAAGCAAAGCTTTAGCAGAGCGCGAATGTCTGTGTGGCAGCGAATGCAGTTCCAAGGGACAGTGAAAACCAGCTAGAGCTTTCAGTGCTGGCAGCTTTCCTGTGGGCGCAATCTCTGGACGTTTCCAATTTGGCAGCCGGGCTCTGCCAGAGAGAGATACAGAGTGTTGCCCAATTACCAAGTTAAGCTTTAGCAGAGCGCGAATGTCTGTGTGGCAGCGAATGCAGTTCCAAGGGACAGTGAATACCAGCTAGAGCTTTCAGTGCTGGCAGCTTTCCAGTGGGCGCAATCTCTGGACGTTTCCAATTTGGCAGCCGGGCTCTGCCAGAGAGAGATACAGAGTGTTGCCCCATTACGAAGCAATGCTTTAGCAGAGCGCGAATGTCTGTGTGGCAGCGAATGCAATTCCAAGGGACAGTGAAAACCAGCTAGAGCTTTCAGTGCTGGCAGCTTTCCTGTGGGCGCAATGTCTGGACGTTTCCAATTTGGCAGCCGGGCTCTGCCAGAGAGAGATACAGAGTGTTGCCCCATTACGAAGCAGTGCTTTAGCAGAGCGCGAATGTCTGTGTGGCAGCGAATGCAGTTCCAAGGGACAGTGAAAACCAGCTAGAGCTTTCAGTGCTGGCAGCTTTCCTGTGGGCGCAATGTCTGGACGTTTCCAATTTGGCAGCCGGGCTCTGCCAGAGAGAGATACAGAGTGTTGCCCCATTACGAAGCAATGCTTTAGCAGAGCGCGAATGTCTGTGTGGCAGCGAATGCAGTTCCAAGGGACAGTGAAAACCAGCTAGAGCTTTCAGTGCTGGCAGCTTTCCTGTGGGCGCAATCTCTGGACGTTTCCAATTTGGCAGCCGGGCTCTGCCAGAGAGAGATACAGAGTGTTGCCCCATTACGAAGCAATGCTTTAGCAGAGCGCGAATGTCTGTGTGGCAGCGAATGCAGTTCCAAGGGACAGTGAAAACCAGCTAGAGCTTTCAGTGCTGGCAGCTTTCCTGTGGGCGCAATCTCTGGACGTTTCCAATTTGGCAGCCGGGCTCTGCCAGAGAGAGATACAGAGTGTTGCCCCATTACGAAGCAAAGCTTTAGCAGAGCGCGAATGTCTGTGTGGCAGCGAATGCAGTTCCAAGGGACAGTGAAAACCAGCTAGAGCTTTCAGTGCTGGCAGCTTTCCTGTGGGCGCAATCTCTGGACGTTTCCAATTTGGCAGCCGGGCTCTGCCAGAGAGAGATACAGAGTGTTGCCCCATTACGAAGCAAAGCTTTAGCAGAGCGCGAATGTCTGTGTGGCAGCGAATGCAGTTCCAAGGGACAGTGAAAACCAGCTAGAGCTTTCAGTGCTGGCAGCTTTCCTGTGGGCGCAATCTCTGGACGTTTCCAATTTGGCAGCCGGGCTCTGCCAGAGAGAGATACAGAGTGTTGCCCCATTACGAAGCAATGCTTTAGCAGAGCGCGAATGTCTGTGTGGCAGCGAATGCAGTTCCAAGGGACAGTGAAAACCAGCTAGAGCTTTCAGTGCTGGCAGCTTTCCTGTGGGCGCAATCTCTGGACGTTTCCAATTTGGCAGCCGGGCTCTGCCAGAGAGAGATACAGAGTGTTGCCCAATTACCAAGTTAAGCTTTAGCAGAGCGCGAATGTCTGTGTGGCAGCGAATGCAGTTCCAAGGGACAGTGAAAACCAGCTAGAGCTTTCAGTGCTGGCAGCTTTCCTGTGGGCGCAATCTCTGGACGTTTCCAATTTGGCAACAGGGCTCTGCCAGAGAGAGATACAGAGTGTTGCCCCATTACGAAGCAATGCTTTAGCAGAGCGCGAATGTCTGTGTGGCAGCGAATGCAGTTCAAAGGGACAGTGAAAACCAGCTAGAGCTTTCAGTGCTGGCACCTTTCCTGTGGGCGCAATGTCTGGACGTTTCCAATTTGGCAGCCGGGCTCTGCCAGAGAGAGATACAGAGTGTTGCCCCATTACGAAGCAATGCTTTAGCAGAGCGCGAATGTCTGTGTGGCAGCGAATGCAGTTCCAAGGGACAGTGAAAACCAGCTAGAGCTTTCAGTGCTGGCAGCTTTCCTGTGGGTGCAATCTGTGGACGTTTCCAATTTGGCAGCCGGGCTCTGCCAGAGAGAGATACAGAGTGTTGCCCAATTACCAAGTTAAGCTTTAGCAGAGCGCGAATGTCTGTGTGGCAGCGAATGCAGTTCCAAGGGACAGTGAAAACCAGCTAGAGCTTTCAGTGCTGGCAGCTTTCCTGTGGGCGCAATGTCTGGACGTTTCCAATTTGGCAGCCGGGCTCTGCCAGAGAGAGATACAGAGTGTTGCCCCATTACGAAGCAAAGCTTTAGCAGAGCGCGAATGTCTGTGTGGCAGCGAATGCAGTTCCAAGGGACAGTGAAATCCAGCTAGAGCTTTCAGTGCTGGCAGCTTTCCTGTGGGCGCAATCTCTGGACGTTTCCAATTTGGCAGCCGGGCTCTGCCAGAGAGAGATACAGAGTGTTGCCCAATTACCAAGTTAAGCTTTAGCAGAGCGCGAATGTCTGTGTGGCAGCGAATGCAGTTCCAAGGGACAGTGAATACCAGCTAGAGCTTTCAGTGCTGGCAGCTTTCCAGTGGGCGCAATCTCTGGGCGTTTCCAATTTGGCAGCCGGGCTCTGCCAGAGAGAGATACAGAGTGTTGCTCCATTACGAAGCAATGCTTTAGCAGAGCGCGAATGTCTGTGTGGCAGCGAATGCAGTTCAAAGGGACAGTGAAAACCAGCTAGAGCTTTCAGTGCTGGCAGCTTTCCTGTGGGCGCAATCTCTGGACGTTTCCAATTTGGCAACAGGGCTCTGCCAGAGAGAGATACAGAGTGTTGCCCCATTACGAAGCAATGCTTTAGCAGAGCGCGAATGTCTGTGTGGCAGCGAATGCAGTTCAAAGGGACAGTGAAAACCAGCTAGAGCTTTCAGTGCTGGCAGCTTTCCTGTGGGTGCAATCTGTGGACGTTTCCAATTTGGCAGCCGGGCTCTGCCAGAGAGATATACAGAGTGTTGCCCAATTACCAAGTTAAGCTTTAGCAGAGCGCGAATGTCTGTGTGGCAGCGAATGCAGTTCCAAGGGACAGTGAAAACCAGCTAGAGCTTTCAGTGCTGGCAGCTTTCCTGTGGGCGCAATGTCTGGACGTTTCCAATTTGGCAGCCGGGCTCTGCCAGAGAGAGATACAGAGTGTTGCCCCATTACGAAGCAATGCTTTAGCAGAGCGCGAATGTCTGTGTGGCAGCGAATGCAGTTCCAAGGGACAGTGAAATCCAGCTAGAGCTTTCAGTGCTGGCAGCTTTCCTGTGGGCGCAATCTCTGGACGTTTCCAATTTGGCAGCCGGGCTCTGCCAGAGAGAGATACAGAGTGTTGCCCAATTACCAAGTTAAGCTTTAGCAGAGCGCGAATGTCTGTGTGGCAGCGAATGCAGTTCCAAGGGACAGTGAATACCAGCTAGAGCTTTCAGTGCTGGCAGCTTTCCAGTGGGCGCAATCTCTGGACGTTTCCAATTTGGCAGCCGGGCTCTGCCAGAGAGAGATACAGAGTGTTGCCCCATTACGAAGCAATGCTTTAGCAGAGCGCGAATGTCTGTGTGGCAGCGAATGCAATTCCAAGGGACAGTGAAAACCAGCTAGAGCTTTCAGTGCTGGCAGCTTTCCTGTGGGCGCAATGTCTGGACGTTTCCAATTTGGCAGCCGGGCTCTGCCAGAGAGAGATACAGAGTGTTGCCCCATTACGAAGCAGTGCTTTAGCAGAGCGCGAATGTCTGTGTGGCAGCGAATGCAGTTCCAAGGGACAGTGAAAACCAGCTAGAGCTTTCAGTGCTGGCAGCTTTCCTGTGGGCGCAATCTCTGGACGTTTCCAATTTGGCAGCCGGGCTCTGCCAGAGAGAGATACAGAGTGTTGCCCCATTAGGAAGCAATGCTTTAGCAGAGCGCGAATGTCTGTGTGGCAGCGAATGCAGTTCCAAGGGACAGTGAAAACCAGCTAGAGCTTTCAGTGCTGGCAGCTTTCCTGTGGGCGCAATCTCTGGACGTTTCCAATTTGGCAGCCGGGCTCTGCCAGAGAGAGATACAGAGTGTTGCCCCATTACGAAGCAAAGCTTTAGCAGAGCGCGAATGTCTGTGTGGCAGCGAATGCAGTTCCAAGGGACAGTGAAAACCAGCTAGAGCTTTCAGTGCTGGCAGCTTTCCTGTGGGCGCAATGTCTGGACGTTTCCAATTTGGCAGCCGGGCTCTGCCAGAGAGAGATACAGAGTGTTGCCCCATTAGGAAGCAATGCTTTAGCAGAGCGCGAATGTCTGTGTGGCAGCGAATGCAGTTCCAAGGGACAGTGAAAACCAGCTAGAGCTTTCAGTGCTGGCAGCTTTCCTGTGGGCGCAATGTCTGGACGTTTCCAATTTGGCAGCCGGGCTCTGCCAGAGAGAGATACAGAGTGTTGCCCCATTACGAAGCAAAGCTTTAGCAGAGCGCGAATGTCTGTGTGGCAGCGAATGCAGTTCCAAGGGACAGTGAAATCCAGCTAGAGCTTTCAGTGCTGGCAGCTTTCCTGTGGGCGCAATCTCTGGACGTTTCCAATTTGGCAGCCGGGCTCTGCCAGAGAGAGATACAGAGTGTTGCCCAATTACCAAGTTAAGCTTTAGCAGAGCGCGAATGTCTGTGTGGCAGCGAATGCAGTTCCAAGGGACAGTGAATACCAGCTAGAGCTTTCAGTGCTGGCAGCTTTCCAGTGGGCGCAATCTCTGGGCGTTTCCAATTTGGCAGCCGGGCTCTGCCAGAGAGAGATACAGAGTGTTGCTCCATTACGAAGCAATGCTTTAGCAGAGCGCGAATGTCTGTGTGGCAGCGAATGCAGTTCAAAGGGACAGTGAAAACCAGCTAGAGCTTTCAGTGCTGGCAGCTTTCCTGTGGGCGCAATCTCTGGACGTTTCCAATTTGGCAACAGGGCTCTGCCAGAGAGAGATACAGAGTGTTGCCCCATTACGAAGCAATGCTTTAGCAGAGCGCGAATGTCTGTGTGGCAGCGAATGCAGTTCAAAGGGACAGTGAAAACCAGCTAGAGCTTTCAGTGCTGGCAGCTTTCCTGTGGGTGCAATCTGTGGACGTTTCCAATTTGGCAGCCGGGCTCTGCCAGAGAGATATACAGAGTGTTGCCCAATTACCAAGTTAAGCTTTAGCAGAGCGCGAATGTCTGTGTGGCAGCGAATGCAGTTCCAAGGGACAGTGAAAACCAGCTAGAGCTTTCAGTGCTGGCAGCTTTCCTGTGGGCGCAATGTCTGGACGTTTCCAATTTGGCAGCCGGGCTCTGCCAGAGAGAGATACAGAGTGTTGCCCCATTACGAAGCAATGCTTTAGCAGAGCGCGAATGTCTGTGTGGCAGCGAATGCAGTTCCAAGGGACAGTGAAATCCAGCTAGAGCTTTCAGTGCTGGCAGCTTTCCTGTGGGCGCAATCTCTGGACGTTTCCAATTTGGCAGCCGGGCTCTGCCAGAGAGAGATACAGAGTGTTGCCCAATTACCAAGTTAAGCTTTAGCAGAGCGCGAATGTCTGTGTGGCAGCGAATGCAGTTCCAAGGGACAGTGAATACCAGCTAGAGCTTTCAGTGCTGGCAGCTTTCCAGTGGGCGCAATCTCTGGACGTTTCCAATTTGGCAGCCGGGCTCTGCCAGAGAGAGATACAGAGTGTTGCCCCATTACGAAGCAATGCTTTAGCAGAGCGCGAATGTCTGTGTGGCAGCGAATGCAATTCCAAGGGACAGTGAAAACCAGCTAGAGCTTTCAGTGCTGGCAGCTTTCCTGTGGGCGCAATGTCTGGACGTTTCCAATTTGGCAGCCGGGCTCTGCCAGAGAGAGATACAGAGTGTTGCCCCATTACGAAGCAGTGCTTTAGCAGAGCGCGAATGTCTGTGTGGCAGCGAATGCAGTTCCAAGGGACAGTGAAAACCAGCTAGAGCTTTCAGTGCTGGCAGCTTTCCTGTGGGCGCAATCTCTGGACGTTTCCAATTTGGCAGCCGGGCTCTGCCAGAGAGAGATACAGAGTGTTGCCCCATTACGAAGCAATGCTTTAGCAGAGCGCGAATGTCTGTGTGGCAGCGAATGCAGTTCCAAGGGACAGTGAAAACCAGCTAGAGCTTTCAGTGCTGGCAGCTTTCCTGTGGGCGCAATCTCTGGACGTTTCCAATTTGGCAGCCGGGCTCTGCCAGAGAGAGATACAGAGTGTTGCCCCATTACGAAGCAAAGCTTTAGCAGAGCGCGAATGTCTGTGTGGCAGCGAATGCAGTTCCAAGGGACAGTGAAAACCAGCTAGAGCTTTCAGTGCTGGCAGCTTTCCTGTGGGCGCAATGTCTGGACGTTTCCAATTTGGCAGCCGGGCTCTGCCAGAGAGAGATACAGAGTGTTGCCCCATTAGGAAGCAATGCTTTAGCAGAGCGCGAATGTCTGTGTGGCAGCGAATGCAGTTCCAAGGGACAGTGAAAACCAGCTAGAGCTTTCAGTGCTGGCAGCTTTCCTGTGGGCGCAATGTCTGGACGTTTCCAATTTGGCAGCCGGGCTCTGCCAGAGAGAGATACAGAGTGTTGCCCAATTACCAAGTTAAGCTTTAGCAGAGCGCGAATGTCTGTGTGGCAGCGAATGCAGTTCCAAGGGACAGTGAAAACCAGCTAGAGCTTTCAGTGCTGGCAGCTTTCCTGTGGGCGCAATCTCTGGACGTTTCCAATTTGGCAGCCGGGCTCTGCCAGAGAGAGATACAGAGTGTTGCCCCATTACGAAGCAATGCTTTAGCAGAGCGCGAATGTCTGTGTGGCAGCGAATGCAGTTCCAAGGGACAGTGAAAACCAGCTACAGCTTTCAGTGCTGGCAGCTTTCCTGTGGGCGCAATCTCTGGACGTTTCCAATTTGGCAGCCGGGCTCTGCCAGAGAGAGATACAGAGTGTTGCCCCATTACGAAGCAAAGCTTTAGCAGAGCGTGAATGTCTGTGTGGCAGCGAATGCAGTTCCAAGGGACAGTGAAAACCAGCTAGAGCTTTCAGTGCTGGCAGCTTTCCTGTGGGCGCAATGTCTGGACGTTTCCAATTTGGCAGCCGGGCTCTGCCAGAGAGAGATACAGAGTGTTGCCCCATTACGAAGCAATGCTTTAGCAGAGCGCGAATGTCTGTGTGGCAGCGAATGCAGTTCCAAGGGACAGTGAAAACCAGCTAGAGCTTTCAGTGCTGGCAGCTTTCCTGTGGGCGCAATGTCTGGACGTTTCCAATTTGGCAGCCGGGCTCTGCCAGAGAGAGATACAGAGTGTTGCCCCATTACGAAGCAATGCTTTAGCAGAGCGCGAATGTCTGTGTGGCAGCGAATGCAGTTCCAAGGGACAGTGAAAACCAGCTAGAGCTTTCAGTGCTGGCAGCTTTCCTGTGGGCGCAATCTCTGGACGTTTCCAATTTGGCAGCCGGGCTCTGCCAGAGAGAGATACAGAGTGTTGCCCAATTACCAAGTTAAGCTTTAGCAGAGCGCGAATGTCTGTGTGGCAGCGAATGCAGTTCCAAGGGACAGTGAAAACCAGCTAGAGCTTTCAGTGCTGGCAGCTTTCCTGTGGGCGCAATGTCTGGACGTTTCCAATTTGGCAGCCGGGCTCTGCCAGAGAGAGATACAGAGTGTTGCCCCATTACGAAGCAATGCTTTAGCAGAGCGCGAATGTCTGTGTGGCAGAGAATGCAGTTCCAAGGGACAGTGAAAACCAGCTAGAGCTTTCAGTGCTGGCAGCTTTCCTGTGGGCGCAATCTCTGGACGTTTCCAATTTGGCAGCCGGGCTCTGCCAGAGAGAGATACAGAGTGTTGCCCCATTACGAAGCAATGCTTTAGCAGAGCGCGAATGTCTGTGTGGCAGCGAATGCAGTTCCAAGGGACAGTGAAAACCAGCTAGAGCTTTCAGTGCTGGCAGCTTTCCTGTGGGCGCAATCTCTGGACGTTTCCAATTTGGCAGCCGGGCTCTGCCAGAGAGATATACAGAGTGTTGCCCCATTACGAAGCAAAGCTTTAGCAGAGCGTGAATGTCTGTGTGGCAGCGAATGCAGTTCCAAGGGACAGTGAAAACCAGCTAGAGCTTTCAGTGCTGGCAGCTTTCCTGTGGGCGCAATCTCTGGACGTTTCCAATTTGGCAGCCGGGCTCTGCCAGAGAGAGATACAGAGTGTTGCCCCATTACGAAGCAATGCTTTAGCAGAGCGCGAATGTCTGTGTGGCAGCGAATGCAGTTCCAAGGGACAGTGAAAACCAGCTAGAGCTTTCAGTGCTGGCAGCTTTCCTGTGGGCGCAGTCTCTGGACGTTTCCAATTTGGCAGCCGGGCTCTGCCAGAGAGAGATACAGAGTGTTGCCCCATTACGAAGCAATGCTTTAGCAGAGCGCGAATGTCTGTGTGGCAGCGAATGCAGTTCCAAGGGACAGTGAAAACCAGCTAGAGCTTTCAGTGCTGGCAGCTTTCCTGTGGGCGCAATCTCTGGACGTTTCCAATTTGGCAGCCGGGCTCTGCCAGAGAGAGATACAGAGTGTTGCCCCATTAGGAAGCAATGCTTTAGCAGAGCGCGAATGTCTGTGTGGCAGCGAATGCAGTTCCAAGGGACAGTGAAAACCAGCTAGAGCTTTCAGTGCTGGCAGCTTTCCTGTGGGCGCAATCTCTGGACGTTTCCAATTTGGCAGCCGGGCTCTGCCAGAGAGAGATACAGAGTGTTGCCCCATTACGAAGCAATGCTTTAGCAGAGCGCGAATGTCTGTGTGGCAGCGAATGCAGTTCCAAGGGACAGTGAAAACCAGCTAGAGCTTTCAGTGCTGGCAGCTTTCCTGTGGGCACAATCTCTGGACGTTTCCAATTTGGCAGCCGGGCTCTGCCAGAGAGAGATACAGAGTGTTGCCCCATTACGAAGCAATGCTTTAGCAGAGCGCGAATGTCTGTGTGGCAGCGAATGCAGTTCCAAGGGACAGTGAAAACCAGCTAGAGCTTTCAGTGCTGGCAGCTTTCCTGTGGGCGCAATCTCTGGACGTTTCCAATTTGGCAGCCGGGCTCTGCCAGAGAGAGATACAGAGTGTTGCCCCATTACGAAGCAATGCTTTAGCAGAGCGCGAATGTCTGTGTGGCAGCGAATGCAGTTCCAAGGGACAGTGAAAACCAGCTAGAGCTTTCAGTGCTGGCAGCTTTCCTGTGGGCGCAATCTCTGGACGTTTCCAATTTGGCAGCCGGGCTCTGCCAGAGAGAGATACAGAGTGTTGCCCAATTACCAAGTTAAGCTTTAGCAGAGCGCGAATGTCTGTGTGGCAGCGAATGCAGTTCCAAGGGACAGTGAAAACCAGCTAGAGCTTTCAGTGCTGGCAGCTTTCCTGTGGGCGCAATCTCTGGACGTTTCCAATTTGGCAGCCGGGCTCTGCCAGAGAGAGATACAGAGTGTTGCCCCATTACGAAGCAATGCTTTAGCAGAGCGCGAATGTCTGTGTGGCAGCGAATGCAGTTCCAAGGGACAGTGAAAACCAGCTAGAGCTTTCAGTGCTGGCAGCTTTCCTGTGGGCGCAATGTCTGGACGTTTCCAATTTGGCAGCCGGGCTCTGCCAGAGAGAGATACAGAGTGTTGCCCCATTACGAAGCAATGCTTTAGCAGAGCGTGAATGTCTGTGTGGCAGCGAATGCAGTTCCAAGGGACAGTGAAAACCAGCTAGAGCTTTCAGTGCTGGCAGCTTTCCTGTGGGCGCAATGTCTGGACGTTTCCAATTTGGCAGCCGGGCTCTGCCAGAGAGATATACAGAGTGTAGCCCCATTACGAAGCAAAGCTTTAGCAGAGCGTGAATGTCTGTGTGGCAGCGAATGCAGTTCCAAGGGACAGTGAAAACCAGCTAGAGCTTTCAGTGCTGGCAGCTTTCCTGTGGGCGCAATGTCTGGACGTTTCCAATTTGGCAGCCGGGCTCTGCCAGAGAGAGATACAGAGTGTTGCCCCATTACGAAGCAAAGCTTTAGCAGAGCGTGAATGTCTGTGTGGCAGCGAATGCAGTTCCAAGGGACAGTGAAAACCAGCTAGAGCTTTCAGTGCTGGCAGCTTTCCTGTGGGCGCAATGTCTGGACGTTTCCAATTTGGCAGCCGGGCTCTGCCAGAGAGAGATACAGAGTGTTGCCCCATTACGAAGCAATGCTTTAGCAGAGCGTGAATGTCTGTGTGGCAGCGAATGCAGTTCCAAGGGACAGTGAAAACCAGCTAGAGCTTTCAGTGCTGGCAGCTTTCCTGTGGGCGCAATGTCTGGACGTTTCCAATTTGGCAGCCGGGCTCTGCCAGAGAGATATACAGAGTGTAGCCCCATTACGAAGCAAAGCTTTAGCAGAGCGTGAATGTCTGTGTGGCAGCGAATGCAGTTCCAAGGGACAGTGAAAACCAGCTAGAGCTTTCAGTGCTGGCAGCTTTCCTGTGGGCGCAATCTCTGGACGTTTCCAATTTGGCAGCCGGGCTCTGCCAGAGAGAGATACAGAGTGTTGCCCCATTACGAAGCAAAGCTTTAGCAGAGCGTGAATGTCTGTGTGGCAGCGAATGCAGTTCCAAGGGACAGTGAAAACCAGCTAGAGCTTTCAGTGCTGGCAGCTTTCCTGTGGGCGCAATGTCTGGACGTTTCCAATTTGGCAGCCGGGCTCTGCCAGAGAGAGATACAGAGTGTTGCCCCATTACGAAGCAATGCTTTAGCAGAGCGCGAATGTCTGTGTGGCAGCGAATGCAGTTCCAAGGGACAGTGAAAACCAGCTAGAGCTTTCAGTGCTGGCAGCTTTCCTGTGGGCGCAATGTCTGGACGTTTCCAATTTGGCAGCCGGGCTCTGCCAGAGAGAGATACAGAGTGTTGCCCCATTACGAAGCAATGCTTTAGCAGAGCGCGAATGTCTGTGTGGCAGCGAATGCAGTTCCAAGGGACAGTGAAAACCAGCTAGAGCTTTCAGTGCTGGCAGCTTTCCTGTGGGCGCAATCTCTGGACGTTTCCAATTTGGCAGCCGGGCTCTGCCAGAGAGAGATACAGAGTGTTGCCCAATTACCAAGTTAAGCTTTAGCAGAGCGCGAATGTCTGTGTGGCAGCGAATGCAGTTCCAAGGGACAGTGAAAACCAGCTAGAGCTTTCAGTGCTGGCAGCTTTCCTGTGGGCGCAATGTCTGGACGTTTCCAATTTGGCAGCCGGGCTCTGCCAGAGAGAGATACAGAGTGTTGCCCCATTACGAAGCAATGCTTTAGCAGAGCGCGAATGTCTGTGTGGCAGAGAATGCAGTTCCAAGGGACAGTGAAAACCAGCTAGAGCTTTCAGTGCTGGCAGCTTTCCTGTGGGCGCAATCTCTGGACGTTTCCAATTTGGCAGCCGGGCTCTGCCAGAGAGAGATACAGAGTGTTGCCCCATTACGAAGCAATGCTTTAGCAGAGCGCGAATGTCTGTGTGGCAGCGAATGCAGTTCCAAGGGACAGTGAAAACCAGCTAGAGCTTTCAGTGCTGGCAGCTTTCCTGTGGGCGCAATCTCTGGACGTTTCCAATTTGGCAGCCGGGCTCTGCCAGAGAGATATACAGAGTGTTGCCCCATTACGAAGCAAAGCTTTAGCAGAGCGTGAATGTCTGTGTGGCAGCGAATGCAGTTCCAAGGGACAGTGAAAACCAGCTAGAGCTTTCAGTGCTGGCAGCTTTCCTGTGGGCGCAATCTCTGGACGTTTCCAATTTGGCAGCCGGGCTCTGCCAGAGAGAGATACAGAGTGTTGCCCCATTACGAAGCAATGCTTTAGCAGAGCGCGAATGTCTGTGTGGCAGCGAATGCAGTTCCAAGGGACAGTGAAAACCAGCTAGAGCTTTCAGTGCTGGCAGCTTTCCTGTGGGCGCAGTCTCTGGACGTTTCCAATTTGGCAGCCGGGCTCTGCCAGAGAGAGATACAGAGTGTTGCCCCATTACGAAGCAATGCTTTAGCAGAGCGCGAATGTCTGTGTGGCAGCGAATGCAGTTCCAAGGGACAGTGAAAACCAGCTAGAGCTTTCAGTGCTGGCAGCTTTCCTGTGGGCGCAATCTCTGGACGTTTCCAATTTGGCAGCCGGGCTCTGCCAGAGAGAGATACAGAGTGTTGCCCCATTAGGAAGCAATGCTTTAGCAGAGCGCGAATGTCTGTGTGGCAGCGAATGCAGTTCCAAGGGACAGTGAAAACCAGCTAGAGCTTTCAGTGCTGGCAGCTTTCCTGTGGGCGCAATCTCTGGACGTTTCCAATTTGGCAGCCGGGCTCTGCCAGAGAGAGATACAGAGTGTTGCCCCATTACGAAGCAATGCTTTAGCAGAGCGCGAATGTCTGTGTGGCAGCGAATGCAGTTCCAAGGGACAGTGAAAACCAGCTAGAGCTTTCAGTGCTGGCAGCTTTCCTGTGGGCACAATCTCTGGACGTTTCCAATTTGGCAGCCGGGCTCTGCCAGAGAGAGATACAGAGTGTTGCCCCATTACGAAGCAATGCTTTAGCAGAGCGCGAATGTCTGTGTGGCAGCGAATGCAGTTCCAAGGGACAGTGAAAACCAGCTACAGCTTTCAGTGCTGGCAGCTTTCCTGTGGGCGCAATCTCTGGACGTTTCCAATTTGGCAGCCGGGCTCTGCCAGAGAGAGATACAGAGTGTTGCCCCATTACGAAGCAATGCTTTAGCAGAGCGCGAATGTCTGTGTGGCAGCGAATGCAGTTCCAAGGGACAGTGAAAACCAGCTAGAGCTTTCAGTGCTGGCAGCTTTCCTGTGGGCGCAATCTCTGGACGTTTCCAATTTGGCAGCCGGGCTCTGCCAGAGAGAGATACAGAGTGTTGCCCCATTACGAAGCAATGCTTTAGCAGAGCGCGAATGTCTGTGTGGCAGCGAATGCAGTTCCAAGGGACAGTGAAAACCAGCTAGAGCTTTCAGTGCTGGCAGCTTTCCTGTGGGCGCAATGTCTGGACGTTTCCAATTTGGCAGCCGGGCTCTGCCAGAGAGAGATACAGAGTGTTGCCCCATTACGAAGCAATGCTTTAGCAGAGCGTGAATGTCTGTGTGGCAGCGAATGCAGTTCCAAGGGACAGTGAAAACCAGCTAGAGCTTTCAGTGCTGGCAGCTTTCCTGTGGGCGCAATGTCTGGACGTTTCCAATTTGGCAGCCGGGCTCTGCCAGAGAGATATACAGAGTGTTGCCCCATTACGAAGCAAAGCTTTAGCAGAGCGTGAATGTCTGTGTGGCAGCGAATGCAGTTCCAAGGGACAGTGAAAACCAGCTAGAGCTTTCAGTGCTGGCAGCTTTCCTGTGGGCGCAATCTCTGGACGTTTCCAATTTGGCAGCCGGGCTCTGCCAGAGAGAGATACAGAGTGTTGCCCCATTACGAAGCAATGCTTTAGCAGAGCGCGAATGTCTGTGTGGCAGCGAATGCAGTTCCAAGGGACAGTGAAAACCAGCTAGAGCTTTCAGTGCTGGCAGCTTTCCTGTGGGCGCAATCTCTGGACGTTTCCAATTTGGCAGCCGGGCTCTGCCAGAGAGAGATACAGAGTGTTGCCCCATTACGAAGCAAAGCTTTAGCAGAGCGCGAATGTCTGTGTGGCAGCGAATGCAGTTCCAAGGGACAGTGAAAACCAGCTAGAGCTTTCAGTGCTGGCAGCTTTCCTGTGGGCGCAATCTCTGGACGTTTCCAATTTGGCAGCCGGGCTCTGCCAGAGAGAGATACAGAGTGTTGCCCCATTACGAAGCAATGCTTTAGCAGAGCGCGAATGTCTGTGTGGCAGCGAATGCAGTTCCAAGGGACAGTGAAAACCAGCTAGAGCTTTCAGTGCTGGCAGCTTTCCTGTGGGCGCAATCTCTGGACGTTTCCAATTTGGCAGCCGGGCTCTGCCAGAGAGAGATACAGAGTGTTGCCCCATTACGAAGCAATGCTTTAGCAGAGCGCGAATGTCTGTGTGGCAGCGAATGCAGTTCCAAGGGACAGTGAAAACCAGCTAGAGCTTTCAGTGCTGGCAGCTTTCCTGTGGGCGCAATGTCTGGACGTTTCCAATTTGGCAGCCGGGCTCTGCCAGAGAGAGATACAGAGTGTTGCCCAATTACCAAGTTAAGCTTTAGCAGAGCGCGAATGTCTGTGTGGCAGCGAATGCAGTTCCAAGGGACAGTGAAAACCAGCTAGAGCTTTCAGTGCTGGCAGCTTTCCTGTGGGCGCAATCTCTGGACGTTTCCAATTTGGCAGCCGGGCTCTGCCAGAGAGAGATACAGAGTGTTGCCCCATTAGGAAGCAATGCTTTAGCAGAGCGCGAATGTCTGTGTGGCAGCGAATGCAGTTCCAAGGGACAGTGAAAACCAGCTAGAGCTTTCAGTGCTGGCAGCTTTCCTGTGGGCGCAATGTCTGGACGTTTCCAATTTGGCAGCCGGGCTCTGCCAGAGAGAGATACAGAGTGTTGCCCCATTACGAAGCAATGCTTTAGCAGAGCGCGAATGTCTGTGTGGCAGCGAATGCAGTTCCAAGGGACAGGGAAAACCAGCTAGAGCTTTCAGTGCTGGCAGCTTTCCTGTGGGCGCAATGTCTGGACGTTTCCAATTTGGCAGCCGGGCTCTGCCAGAGAGAGATACAGAGTGTTGCCCCATTACGAAGCAATGCTTTAGCAGAGCGCGAATGTCTGTGTGGCAGCGAATGCAGTTCCAAGGGACAGTGAAAACCAGCTAGAGCTTTCAGTGCTGGCAGCTTTCCTGTGGGCGCAATCTCTGGACGTTTCCAATTTGGCAGCCGGGCTCTGCCAGAGAGATATACAGAGTGTTGCCCCATTACGAAGCAAAGCTTTAGCAGAGCGTGAATGTCTGTGTGGCAGCGAATGCAGTTCCAAGGGACAGTGAAAACCAGCTAGAGCTTTCAGTGCTGGCAGCTTTCCTGTGGGTGCAATCTCTGGACGTTTCCAATTTGGCAGCCGGGCTCTGCCAGAGAGAGATACAGAGTGTTGCCCCATTACGAAGCAATGCTTTAGCAGAGCGCGAATGTCTGTGTGGCAGCGAATGCAGTTCCAAGGGACAGTGAAAACCAGCTAGAGCTTTCAGTGCTGGCAGCTTTCCTGTGGGCGCAGTCTCTGGACGTTTCCAATTTGGCAGCCGGGCTCTGCCAGAGAGAGATACAGAGTGTTGCCCCATTACGAAGCAATGCTTTAGCAGAGCGCGAATGTCTGTGTGGCAGCGAATGCAGTTCCAAGGGACAGTGAAAACCAGCTAGAGCTTTCAGTGCTGGCAGCTTTCCTGTGGGCGCAATCTCTGGACGTTTCCAATTTGGCAGCCGGGCTCTGCCAGAGAGAGATACAGAGTGTTGCCCCATTAGGAAGCAATGCTTTAGCAGAGCGCGAATGTCTGTGTGGCAGCGAATGCAGTTCCAAGGGACAGTGAAAACCAGCTAGAGCTTTCAGTGCTGGCAGCTTTCCTGTGGGCGCAATCTCTGGACGTTTCCAATTTGGCAGCCGGGCTCTGCCAGAGAGAGATACAGAGTGTTGCCCCATTACGAAGCAATGCTTTAGCAGAGCGCGAATGTCTGTGTGGCAGCGAATGCAGTTCCAAGGGACAGTGAAAACCAGCTAGAGCTTTCAGTGCTGGCAGCTTTCCTGTGGGCGCAATCTCTGGACGTTTCCAATTTGGCAGCCGGGCTCTGCCAGAGAGAGATACAGAGTGTTGCCCCATTACGAAGCAATGCTTTAGCAGAGCGCGAATGTCTGTGTGGCAGCGAATGCAGTTCCAAGGGACAGTGAAAACCAGCTACAGCTTTCAGTGCTGGCAGCTTTCCTGTGGGCGCAATCTCTGGACGTTTCCAATTTGGCAGCCGGGCTCTGCCAGAGAGAGATACAGAGTGTTGCCCCATTACGAAGCAATGCTTTAGCAGAGCGCGAATGTCTGTGTGGCAGCGAATGCAGTTCCAAGGGACAGTGAAAACCAGCTAGAGCTTTCAGTGCTGGCAGCTTTCCTGTGGGCGCAATGTCTGGACGTTTCCAATTTGGCAGCCGGGCTCTGCCAGAGAGAGATACAGAGTGTTGCCCAATTACCAAGTTAAGCTTTAGCAGAGCGCGAATGTCTGTGTGGCAGCGAATGCAGTTCCAAGGGACAGTGAAAACCAGCTAGAGCTTTCAGTGCTGGCAGCTTTCCTGTGGGCGCAATCTCTGGACGTTTCCAATTTGGCAGCCGGGCTCTGCCAGAGAGAGATACAGAGTGTTGCCCCATTACGAAGCAATGCTTTAGCAGAGCGCGAATGTCTGTGTGGCAGCGAATGCAGTTCCAAGGGACAGTGAAAACCAGCTAGAGCTTTCAGTGCTGGCAGCTTTCCTGTGGGCGCAATGTCTGGACGTTTCCAATTTGGCAGCCGGGCTCTGCCAGAGAGAGATACAGAGTGTTGCCCCATTACGAAGCAATGCTTTAGCAGAGCGCGAATGTCTGTGTGGCAGCGAATGCAGTTCCAAGGGACAGTGAAAACCAGCTAGAGCTTTCAGTGCTGGCAGCTTTCCTGTGGGCGCAATGTCTGGACGTTTCCAATTTGGCAGCCGGGCTCTGCCAGAGAGATATACAGAGTGTTGCCCCATTACGAAGCAAAGCTTTAGCAGAGCGTGAATGTCTGTGTGGCAGCGAATGCAGTTCCAAGGGACAGTGAAAACCAGCTAGAGCTTTCAGTGCTGGCAGCTTTCCTGTGGGCGCAATGTCTGGACGTTTCCAATTTGGCAGCCGGGCTCTGCCAGAGAGAGATACAGAGTGTTGCCCCATTACGAAGCAATGCTTTAGCAGAGCGCGAATGTCTGTGTGGCAGCGAATGCAGTTCCAAGGGACAGTGAAATCCAGCTAGAGCTTTCAGTGCTGGCAGCTTTCCTGTGGGCGCAATCTCTGGACGTTTCCAATTTGGCAGCCGGGCTCTGCCAGAGAGAGATACAGAGTGTTGCCCAATTACCAAGTTAAGCTTTAGCAGAGCGCGAATGTCTGTGTGGCAGCGAATGCAGTTCCAAGGGACAGTGAATACCAGCTAGAGCTTTCAGTGCTGGCAGCTTTCCAGTGGGCGCAATCTCTGGACGTTTCCAATTTGGCAGCCGGGCTCTGCCAGAGAGAGATACAGAGTGTTGCCCCATTACGAAGCAATGCTTTAGCAGAGCGCGAATGTCTGTGTGGCAGCGAATGCAATTCCAAGGGACAGTGAAAACCAGCTAGAGCTTTCAGTGCTGGCAGCTTTCCTGTGGGCGCAATGTCTGGACGTTTCCAATTTGGCAGCCGGGCTCTGCCAGAGAGAGATACAGAGTGTTGCCCCATTACGAAGCAGTGCTTTAGCAGAGCGCGAATGTCTGTGTGGCAGCGAATGCAGTTCCAAGGGACAGTGAAAACCAGCTAGAGCTTTCAGTGCTGGCAGCTTTCCTGTGGGCGCAATCTCTGGACGTTTCCAATTTGGCAGCCGGGCTCTGCCAGAGAGAGATACAGAGTGTTGCCCCATTAGGAAGCAATGCTTTAGCAGAGCGCGAATGTCTGTGTGGCAGCGAATGCAGTTCCAAGGGACAGTGAAAACCAGCTAGAGCTTTCAGTGCTGGCAGCTTTCCTGTGGGCGCAATCTCTGGACGTTTCCAATTTGGCAGCCGGGCTCTGCCAGAGAGAGATACAGAGTGTTGCCCCATTACGAAGCAAAGCTTTAGCAGAGCGCGAATGTCTGTGTGGCAGCGAATGCAGTTCCAAGGGACAGTGAAAACCAGCTAGAGCTTTCAGTGCTGGCAGCTTTCCTGTGGGCGCAATGTCTGGACGTTTCCAATTTGGCAGCCGGGCTCTGCCAGAGAGAGATACAGAGTGTTGCCCCATTACGAAGCAATGCTTTAGCAGAGCGCGAATGTCTGTGTGGCAGCGAATGCAGTTCCAAGGGACAGTGAAAACCAGCTAGAGCTTTCAGTGCTGGCAGCTTTCCTGTGGGCGCAATCTCTGGACGTTTCCAATTTGGCAGCCGGGCTCTGCCAGAGAGAGATACAGAGTGTTGCCCAATTACCAAGTTAAGCTTTAGCAGAGCGCGAATGTCTGTGTGGCAGCGAATGCAGTTCCAAGGGACAGTGAAAACCAGCTAGAGCTTTCAGTGCTGGCAGCTTTCCTGTGGGCGCAATGTCTGGACGTTTCCAATTTGGCAGCCGGGCTCTGCCAGAGAGAGATACAGAGTGTTGCCCCATTACGAAGCAATGCTTTAGCAGAGCGCGAATGTCTGTGTGGCAGAGAATGCAGTTCCAAGGGACAGTGAAAACCAGCTAGAGCTTTCAGTGCTGGCAGCTTTCCTGTGGGCGCAATCTCTGGACGTTTCCAATTTGGCAGCCGGGCTCTGCCAGAGAGAGATACAGAGTGTTGCCCCATTACGAAGCAATGCTTTAGCAGAGCGCGAATGTCTGTGTGGCAGCGAATGCAGTTCCAAGGGACAGTGAAAACCAGCTAGAGCTTTCAGTGCTGGCAGCTTTCCTGTGGGCGCAATCTCTGGACGTTTCCAATTTGGCAGCCGGGCTCTGCCAGAGAGATATACAGAGTGTTGCCCCATTACGAAGCAAAGCTTTAGCAGAGCGTGAATGTCTGTGTGGCAGCGAATGCAGTTCCAAGGGACAGTGAAAACCAGCTAGAGCTTTCAGTGCTGGCAGCTTTCCTGTGGGCGCAATCTCTGGACGTTTCCAATTTGGCAGCCGGGCTCTGCCAGAGAGAGATACAGAGTGTTGCCCCATTACGAAGCAATGCTTTAGCAGAGCGCGAATGTCTGTGTGGCAGCGAATGCAGTTCCAAGGGACAGTGAACACCAGCTAGAGCTTTCAGTGCTGGCAGCTTTCCTGTGGGCGCAGTCTCTGGACGTTTCCAATTTGGCAGCCGGGCTCTGCCAGAGAGAGATACAGAGTGTTGCCCCATTACGAAGCAATGCTTTAGCAGAGCGCGAATGTCTGTGTGGCAGCGAATGCAGTTCCAAGGGACAGTGAAAACCAGCTAGAGCTTTCAGTGCTGGCAGCTTTCCTGTGGGCGCAATCTCTGGACGTTTCCAATTTGGCAGCCGGGCTCTGCCAGAGAGAGATACAGAGTGTTGCCCCATTAGGAAGCAATGCTTTAGCAGAGCGCGAATGTCTGTGTGGCAGCGAATGCAGTTCCAAGGGACAGTGAAAACCAGCTAGAGCTTTCAGTGCTGGCAGCTTTCCTGTGGGCGCAATCTCTGGACGTTTCCAATTTGGCAGCCGGGCTCTGCCAGAGAGAGATACAGAGTGTTGCCCCATTACGAAGCAATGCTTTAGCAGAGCGCGAATGTCTGTGTGGCAGCGAATGCAGTTCCAAGGGACAGTGAAAACCAGCTAGAGCTTTCAGTGCTGGCAGCTTTCCTGTGGGCACAATCTCTGGACGTTTCCAATTTGGCAGCCGGGCTCTGCCAGAGAGAGATACAGAGTGTTGCCCCATTACGAAGCAATGCTTTAGCAGAGCGCGAATGTCTGTGTGGCAGCGAATGCAGTTCCAAGGGACAGTGAAAACCAGCTACAGCTTTCAGTGCTGGCAGCTTTCCTGTGGGCGCAATCTCTGGACGTTTCCAATTTGGCAGCCGGGCTCTGCCAGAGAGAGATACAGAGTGTTGCCCCATTACGAAGCAATGCTTTAGCAGAGCGCGAATGTCTGTGTGGCAGCGAATGCAGTTCCAAGGGACAGTGAAAACCAGCTAGAGCTTTCAGTGCTGGCAGCTTTCCTGTGGGCGCAATCTCTGGACGTTTCCAATTTGGCAGCCGGGCTCTGCCAGAGAGAGATACAGAGTGTTGCCCAATTACCAAGTTAAGCTTTAGCAGAGCGCGAATGTCTGTGTGGCAGCGAATGCAGTTCCAAGGGACAGTGAAAACCAGCTAGAGCTTTCAGTGCTGGCAGCTTTCCTGTGGGCGCAATCTCTGGACGTTTCCAATTTGGCAGCCGGGCTCTGCCAGAGAGAGATACAGAGTGTTGCCCCATTACGAAGCAATGCTTTAGCAGAGCGCGAATGTCTGTGTGGCAGCGAATGCAGTTCCAAGGGACAGTGAAAACCAGCTAGAGCTTTCAGTGCTGGCAGCTTTCCTGTGGGCGCAATGTCTGGACGTTTCCAATTTGGCAGCCGGGCTCTGCCAGAGAGAGATACAGAGTGTTGCCCCATTACGAAGCAATGCTTTAGCAGAGCGTGAATGTCTGTGTGGCAGCGAATGCAGTTCCAAGGGACAGTGAAAACCAGCTAGAGCTTTCAGTGCTGGCAGCTTTCCTGTGGGCGCAATGTCTGGACGTTTCCAATTTGGCAGCCGGGCTCTGCCAGAGAGATATACAGAGTGTTGCCCCATTACGAAGCAAAGCTTTAGCAGAGCGTGAATGTCTGTGTGGCAGCGAATGCAGTTCCAAGGGACAGTGAAAACCAGCTAGAGCTTTCAGTGCTGGCAGCTTTCCTGTGGGCGCAATCTCTGGACGTTTCCAATTTGGCAGCCGGGCTCTGCCAGAGAGAGATACAGAGTGTTGCCCCATTACGAAGCAATGCTTTAGCAGAGCGCGAATGTCTGTGTGGCAGCGAATGCAGTTCCAAGGGACAGTGAAAACCAGCTAGAGCTTTCAGTGCTGGCAGCTTTCCTGTGGGTGCAATCTGTGGACGTTTCCAATTTGGCAGCCGGGCTCTGCCAGAGAGATATACAGAGTGTTGCCCAATTACCAAGTTAAGCTTTAGCAGAGCGCGAATGTCTGTGTGGCAGCGAATGCAGTTCCAAGGGACAGTGAAAACCAGCTAGAGCTTTCAGTGCTGGCAGCTTTCCTGTGGGCGCAATCTCTGGACGTTTCCAATTTGGCAGCCGGGCTCTGCCAGAGAGAGATACAGAGTGTTGCCCCATTACGAAGCAAAGCTTTAGCAGAGCGCGAATGTCTGTGTGGCAGCGAATGCAGTTCCAAGGGACAGTGAAAACCAGCTAGAGCTTTCAGTGCTGGCAGCTTTCCTGTGGGCGCAATCTCTGGACGTTTCCAATTTGGCAGCCGGGCTCTGCCAGAGAGAGATACAGAGTGTTGCCCCATTACGAAGCAATGCTTTAGCAGAGCGCGAATGTCTGTGTGGCAGCGAATGCAGTTCCAAGGGACAGTGAAAACCAGCTAGAGCTTTCAGTGCTGGCAGCTTTCCTGTGGGCGCAATCTCTGGACGTTTCCAATTTGGCAGCCGGGCTCTGCCAGAGAGAGATACAGAGTGTTGCCCCATTACGAAGCAATGCTTTAGCAGAGCGCGAATGTCTGTGTGGCAGCGAATGCAGTTCCAAGGGACAGTGAAAACCAGCTAGAGCTTTCAGTGCTGGCAGCTTTCCTGTGGGCGCAATGTCTGGACGTTTCCAATTTGGCAGCCGGGCTCTGCCAGAGAGAGATACAGAGTGTTGCCCAATTACCAAGTTAAGCTTTAGCAGAGCGCGAATGTCTGTGTGGCAGCGAATGCAGTTCCAAGGGACAGTGAAAACCAGCTAGAGCTTTCAGTGCTGGCAGCTTTCCTGTGGGCGCAATGTCTGGACGTTTCCAATTTGGCAGCCGGGCTCTGCCAGAGAGAGATACAGAGTGTTGCCCCATTACGAAGCAATGCTTTAGCAGAGCGCGAATGTCTGTGTGGCAGAGAATGCAGTTCCAAGGGACAGTGAAAACCAGCTAGAGCTTTCAGTGCTGGCAGCTTTCCTGTGGGCGCAATCTCTGGACGTTTCCAATTTGGCAGCCGGGCTCTGCCAGAGAGAGATACAGAGTGTTGCCCCATTAGGAAGCAATGCTTTAGCAGAGCGCGAATGTCTGTGTGGCAGCGAATGCAGTTCCAAGGGACAGTGAAAACCAGCTAGAGCTTTCAGTGCTGGCAGCTTTCCTGTGGGCGCAATCTCTGGACATTTCCAGTTTGGCAGCCGGGCTCTGCCAGAGAGATATACAGAGTGTTGCCCCATTACGAAGCAAAGCTTTAGCAGAGCGTGAATGTCTGTGTGGCAGCGAATGCAGTTCCAAGGGACAGTGAAAACCAGCTAGAGCTTTCAGTGCTGGCAGCTTTCCTGTGGGCGCAATCTCTGGACGTTTCCAATTTGGCAGCCGGGCTCTGCCAGAGAGAGATACAGAGTGTTGCCCCATTACGAAGATATGCTTTAGCAGAGCGCGAATGTCTGTGTGGCAGCGAATGCAGTTCCAAGGGACAGTGAAAACCAGCTAGAGCTTTCAGTGCTGGCAGCTTTCCTGTGGGCGCAATGTCTGGACGTTTCCAATTTGGCAGCCGGGCTCTGCCAGAGAGAGATACAGAGTGTTGCCCCATTACGAAGCAATGCTTTAGCAGAGCGCGAATGTCTGTGTGGCAGCGAATGCAGTTCCAAGGGACAGGGAAAACCAGCTAGAGCTTTCAGTGCTGGCAGCTTTCCTGTGGGCGCAATGTCTGGACGTTTCCAATTTGGCAGCCGGGCTCTGCCAGAGAGAGATACAGAGTGTTGCCCCATTACGAAGCAATGCTTTAGCAGAGCGCGAATGTCTGTGTGGCAGCGAATGCAGTTCCAAGGGACAGTGAAAACCAGCTAGAGCTTTCAGTGCTGGCAGCTTTCCTGTGGGCGCAATCTCTGGACGTTTCCAATTTGGCAGCCGGGCTCTGCCAGAGAGATATACAGAGTGTTGCCCCATTACGAAGCAAAGCTTTAGCAGAGCGTGAATGTCTGTGTGGCAGCGAATGCAGTTCCAAGGGACAGTGAAAACCAGCTAGAGCTTTCAGTGCTGGCAGCTTTCCTGTGGGTGCAATCTCTGGACGTTTCCAATTTGGCAGCCGGGCTCTGCCAGAGAGAGATACAGAGTGTTGCCCCATTACGAAGCAATGCTTTAGCAGAGCGCGAATGTCTGTGTGGCAGCGAATGCAGTTCCAAGGGACAGTGAAAACCAGCTAGAGCTTTCAGTGCTGGCAGCTTTCCTGTGGGCGCAGTCTCTGGACGTTTCCAATTTGGCAGCCGGGCTCTGCCAGAGAGAGATACAGAGTGTTGCCCCATTACGAAGCAATGCTTTAGCAGAGCGCGAATGTCTGTGTGGCAGCGAATGCAGTTCCAAGGGACAGTGAAAACCAGCTAGAGCTTTCAGTGCTGGCAGCTTTCCTGTGGGCGCAATCTCTGGACGTTTCCAATTTGGCAGCCGGGCTCTGCCAGAGAGAGATACAGAGTGTTGCCCCATTAGGAAGCAATGCTTTAGCAGAGCGCGAATGTCTGTGTGGCAGCGAATGCAGTTCCAAGGGACAGTGAAAACCAGCTAGAGCTTTCAGTGCTGGCAGCTTTCCTGTGGGCGCAATCTCTGGACGTTTCCAATTTGGCAGCCGGGCTCTGCCAGAGAGAGATACAGAGTGTTGCCCCATTACGAAGCAATGCTTTAGCAGAGCGCGAATGTCTGTGTGGCAGCGAATGCAGTTCCAAGGGACAGTGAAAACCAGCTAGAGCTTTCAGTGCTGGCAGCTTTCCTGTGGGCACAATCTCTGGACGTTTCCAATTTGGCAGCCGGGCTCTGCCAGAGAGAGATACAGAGTGTTGCCCCATTACGAAGCAATGCTTTAGCAGAGCGCGAATGTCTGTGTGGCAGCGAATGCAGTTCCAAGGGACAGTGAAAACCAGCTACAGCTTTCAGTGCTGGCAGCTTTCCTGTGGGCGCAATCTCTGGACGTTTCCAATTTGGCAGCCGGGCTCTGCCAGAGAGAGATACAGAGTGTTGCCCCATTACGAAGCAATGCTTTAGCAGAGCGCGAATGTCTGTGTGGCAGCGAATGCAGTTCCAAGGGACAGTGAAAACCAGCTAGAGCTTTCAGTGCTGGCAGCTTTCCTGTGGGCGCAATGTCTGGACGTTTCCAATTTGGCAGCCGGGCTCTGCCAGAGAGAGATACAGAGTGTTGCCCAATTACCAAGTTAAGCTTTAGCAGAGCGCGAATGTCTGTGTGGCAGCGAATGCAGTTCCAAGGGACAGTGAAAACCAGCTAGAGCTTTCAGTGCTGGCAGCTTTCCTGTGGGCGCAATCTCTGGACGTTTCCAATTTGGCAGCCGGGCTCTGCCAGAGAGAGATACAGAGTGTTGCCCCATTACGAAGCAATGCTTTAGCAGAGCGCGAATGTCTGTGTGGCAGCGAATGCAGTTCCAAGGGACAGTGAAAACCAGCTAGAGCTTTCAGTGCTGGCAGCTTTCCTGTGGGCGCAATGTCTGGACGTTTCCAATTTGGCAGCCGGGCTCTGCCAGAGAGAGATACAGAGTGTTGCCCCATTACGAAGCAATGCTTTAGCAGAGCGCGAATGTCTGTGTGGCAGCGAATGCAGTTCCAAGGGACAGTGAAAACCAGCTAGAGCTTTCAGTGCTGGCAGCTTTCCTGTGGGCGCAATGTCTGGACGTTTCCAATTTGGCAGCCGGGCTCTGCCAGAGAGATATACAGAGTGTTGCCCCATTACGAAGCAAAGCTTTAGCAGAGCGTGAATGTCTGTGTGGCAGCGAATGCAGTTCCAAGGGACAGTGAAAACCAGCTAGAGCTTTCAGTGCTGGCAGCTTTCCTGTGGGCGCAATCTCTGGACGTTTCCAATTTGGCAGCCGGGCTCTGCCAGAGAGAGATACAGAGTGTTGCCCCATTACGAAGCAATGCTTTAGCAGAGCGCGAATGTCTGTGTGGCAGCGAATGCAGTTCCAAGGGACAGTGAAAACCAGCTAGAGCTTTCAGTGCTGGCAGCTTTCCTGTGGGTGCAATCTGTGGACGTTTCCAATTTGGCAGCCGGGCTCTGCCAGAGAGATATACAGAGTGTTGCCCATTTACCAAGTTAAGCTTTAGCAGAGCGCGAATGTCTGTGTGGCAGCGAATGCAGTTCCAAGGGACAGTGAAAACCAGCTAGAGCTTTCAGTGCTGGCAGCTTTCCTGTGGGCGCAATCTCTGGACGTTTCCAATTTGGCAGCCGGGCTCTGCCAGAGAGAGATACAGAGTGTTGCCCCATTACGAAGCAAAGCTTTAGCAGAGCGCGAATGTCTGTGTGGCAGCGAATGCAGTTCCAAGGGACAGTGAAAACCAGCTAGAGCTTTCAGTGCTGGCAGCTTTCCTGTGGGCGCAATCTCTGGACGTTTCCAATTTGGCAGCCGGGCTCTGCCAGAGAGAGATACAGAGTGTTGCCCAATTACCAAGTTAAGCTTTAGCAGAGCGCGAATGTCTGTGTGGCAGCGAATGCAGTTCCAAGGGACAGTGAATACCAGCTAGAGCTTTCAGTGCTGGCAGCTTTCCAGTGGGCGCAATCTCTGGACGTTTCCAATTTGGCAGCCGGGCTCTGCCAGAGAGAGATACAGAGTGTTGCCCCATTACGAAGCAATGCTTTAGCAGAGCGCGAATGTCTGTGTGGCAGCGAATGCAATTCCAAGGGACAGTGAAAACCAGCTAGAGCTTTCAGTGCTGGCAGCTTTCCTGTGGGCGCAATGTCTGGACGTTTCCAATTTGGCAGCCGGGCTCTGCCAGAGAGAGATACAGAGTGTTGCCCCATTACGAAGCAGTGCTTTAGCAGAGCGCGAATGTCTGTGTGGCAGCGAATGCAGTTCCAAGGGACAGTGAAAACCAGCTAGAGCTTTCAGTGCTGGCAGCTTTCCTGTGGGCGCAATGTCTGGACGTTTCCAATTTGGCAGCCGGGCTCTGCCAGAGAGAGATACAGAGTGTTGCCCCATTACGAAGCAATGCTTTAGCAGAGCGCGAATGTCTGTGTGGCAGCGAATGCAGTTCCAAGGGACAGTGAAAACCAGCTAGAGCTTTCAGTGCTGGCAGCTTTCCTGTGGGCGCAATGTCTGGACGTTTCCAATTTGGCAGCCGGGCTCTGCCAGAGAGAGATACAGAGTGTTGCCCCATTACGAAGCAATGCTTTAGCAGAGCGCGAATGTCTGTGTGGCAGCGAATGCAGTTCCAAGGGACAGTGAAAACCAGCTAGAGCTTTCAGTGCTGGCAGCTTTCCTGTGGGCGCAATCTCTGGACGTTTCCAATTTGGCAGCCGGGCTCTGCCAGAGAGATATACAGAGTGTTGCCCCATTACGAAGCAAAGCTTTAGCAGAGCGTGAATGTCTGTGTGGCAGCGAATGCAGTTCCAAGGGACAGTGAAAACCAGCTAGAGCTTTCAGTGCTGGCAGCTTTCCTGTGGGCGCAATCTCTGGACGTTTCCAATTTGGCAGCCGGGCTCTGCCAGAGAGAGATACAGAGTGTTGCCCCATTATGAAGCAATGCTTTAGCAGAGCGCGAATGTCTGTGTGGCAGCGAATGCAGTTCCAAGGGACAGTGAAAACCAGCTAGAGCTTTCAGTGCTGGCAGCTTTCCTGTGGGCGCAATCTCTGGACGTTTCCAATTTGGCAGCCGGGCTCTGCCAGAGAGAGATACAGAGTGTTGCCCCATTACGAAGCAATGCTTTAGCAGAGCGCGAATGTCTGTGTGGCAGCGAATGCAGTTCCAAGGGACAGTGAAAACCAGCTAGAGCTTTCAGTGCTGGCAGCTTTCCTGTGGGCGCAATCTCTGGACGTTTCCAATTTGGCAGCCGGGCTCTGCCAGAGAGATATACAGAGTGTTGCCCCATTACGAAGCAAAGCTTTAGCAGAGCGTGAATGTCTGTGTGGCAGCGAATGCAGTTCCAAGGGACAGTGAAAACCAGCTAGAGCTTTCAGTGCTGGCAGCTTTCCTGTGGGCGCAATCTCTGGACGTTTCCAATTTGGCAGCCGGGCTCTGCCAGAGAGAGATACAGAGTGTTGCCCCATTATGAAGCAATGCTTTAGCAGAGCGCGAATGTCTGTGTGGCAGCGAATGCAGTTCCAAGGGACAGTGAAAACCAGCTAGAGCTTTCAGTGCTGGCAGCTTTCCTGTGGGCGCAATCTCTGGACGTTTCCAATTTGGCAGCCGGGCTCTGCCAGAGAGAGATACAGAGTGTTGCCCCATTACGAAGCAATGCTTTAGCAGAGCGCGAATGTCTGTGTGGCAGCGAATGCAGTTCCAAGGGACAGTGAAAACCAGCTAGAGCTTTCAGTGCTGGCAGCTTTCCTGTGGGCGCAATCTCTGGACGTTTCCAATTTGGCAGCCGGGCTCTGCCAGAGAGAGATACAGAGTGTTGCCCCATTACGAAGCAATGCTTTAGCAGAGCGCGAATGTCTGTGTGGCAGCGAATGCAGTTCCAAGGGACAGTGAAAACCAGCTAGAGCTTTCAGTGCTGGCAGCTTTCCTGTGGGCGCAATCTCTGGACGTTTCCAATTTGGCAGCCGGGCTCTGCCAGAGAGAGATACAGAGTGTTGCCCCATTACGAAGCAATGCTTTAGCAGAGCGCGAATGTCTGTGTGGCAGCGAATGCAGTTCCAAGGGACAGTGAAAACCAGCTAGAGCTTTCAGTGCTGGCAGCTTTCCTGTGGGCGCAATCTCTGGACGTTTCCAATTTGGCAGCCGGGCTCTGCCAGAGAGATATACAGAGTGTTGCCCCATTACGAAGCAAAGCTTTAGCAGAGCGTGAATGTCTGTGTGGCAGCGAATGCAGTTCCAAGGGACAGTGAAAACCAGCTAGAGCTTTCAGTGCTGGCAGCTTTCCTGTGGGCGCAATCTCTGGACGTTTCCAATTTGGCAGCCGGGCTCTGCCAGAGAGAGATACAGAGTGTTGCCCCATTACGAAGCAATGCTTTAGCAGAGCGCGAATGTCTGTGTGGCAGCGAATGCAGTTCCAAGGGACAGTGAAAACCAGCTAGAGCTTTCAGTGCTGGCAGCTTTCCTGTGGGCGCAGTCTCTGGACGTTTCCAATTTGGCAGCCGGGCTCTGCCAGAGAGAGATACAGAGTGTTGCCCCATTACGAAGCAATGCTTTAGCAGAGCGCGAATGTCTGTGTGGCAGCGAATGCAGTTCCAAGGGACAGTGAAAACCAGCTAGAGCTTTCAGTGCTGGCAGCTTTCCTGTGGGTGCAATCTGTGGACGTTTCCAATTTGGCAGCCGGGCTCTGCCAGAGAGATATACAGAGTGTTGCCCAATTACCAAGTTAAGCTTTAGCAGAGCGCGAATGTCTGTGTGGCAGCGAATGCAGTTCCAAGGGACAGTGAAAACCAGCTAGAGCTTTCAGTGCTGGCAGCTTTCCTGTGGGCGCAATCTCTGGACGTTTCCAATTTGGCAGCCGGGCTCTGCCAGAGAGAGATACAGAGTGTTGCCCCATTACGAAGCAAAGCTTTAGCAGAGCGCGAATGTCTGTGTGGCAGCGAATGCAGTTCCAAGGGACAGTGAAAACCAGCTAGAGCTTTCAGTGCTGGCAGCTTTCCTGTGGGCGCAATCTCTGGACGTTTCCAATTTGGCAGCCGGGCTCTGCCAGAGAGAGATACAGAGTGTTGCCCAATTACCAAGTTAAGCTTTAGCAGAGCGCGAATGTCTGTGTGGCAGCGAATGCAGTTCCAAGGGACAGTGAATACCAGCTAGAGCTTTCAGTGCTGGCAGCTTTCCAGTGGGCGCAATCTCTGGACGTTTCCAATTTGGCAGCCGGGCTCTGCCAGAGAGAGATACAGAGTGTTGCCCCATTACGAAGCAATGCTTTAGCAGAGCGCGAATGTCTGTGTGGCAGCGAATGCAATTCCAAGGGACAGTGAAAACCAGCTAGAGCTTTCAGTGCTGGCAGCTTTCCTGTGGGCGCAATGTCTGGACGTTTCCAATTTGGCAGCCGGGCTCTGCCAGAGAGAGATACAGAGTGTTGCCCCATTACGAAGCAGTGCTTTAGCAGAGCGCGAATGTCTGTGTGGCAGCGAATGCAGTTCCAAGGGACAGTGAAAACCAGCTAGAGCTTTCAGTGCTGGCAGCTTTCCTGTGGGCGCAATGTCTGGACGTTTCCAATTTGGCAGCCGGGCTCTGCCAGAGAGAGATACAGAGTGTTGCCCCATTACGAAGCAATGCTTTAGCAGAGCGCGAATGTCTGTGTGGCAGCGAATGCAGTTCCAAGGGACAGTGAAAACCAGCTAGAGCTTTCAGTGCTGGCAGCTTTCCTGTGGGCGCAATGTCTGGACGTTTCCAATTTGGCAGCCGGGCTCTGCCAGAGAGAGATACAGAGTGTTGCCCCATTACGAAGCAATGCTTTAGCAGAGCGCGAATGTCTGTGTGGCAGCGAATGCAGTTCCAAGGGACAGTGAAAACCAGCTAGAGCTTTCAGTGCTGGCAGCTTTCCTGTGGGCGCAATCTCTGGACGTTTCCAATTTGGCAGCCGGGCTCTGCCAGAGAGATATACAGAGTGTTGCCCCATTACGAAGCAAAGCTTTAGCAGAGCGCGAATGTCTGTGTGGCAGCGAATGCAGTTCCAAGGGACAGTGAAAACCAGCTAGAGCTTTCAGTGCTGGCAGCTTTCCTGTGGGCGCAATCTCTGGACGTTTCCAATTTGGCAGCCGGGCTCTGCCAGAGAGAGATACAGAGTGTTGCCCCATTACGAAGCAATGCTTTAGCAGAGCGCGAATGTCTGTGTGGCAGCGAATGCAGTTCCAAGGGACAGTGAAAACCAGCTAGAGCTTTCAGTGCTGGCAGCTTTCCTGTGGGCGCAATCTCTGGACGTTTCCAATTTGGCAGCCGGGCTCTGCCAGAGAGAGATACAGAGTGTTGCCCCATTACGAAGCAATGCTTTAGCAGAGCGCGAATGTCTGTGTGGCAGCGAATGCAGTTCCAAGGGACAGTGAAAACCAGCTAGAGCTTTCAGTGCTGGCAGCTTTCCTGTGGGCGCAATGTCTGGACGTTTCCAATTTGGCAGCCGGGCTCTGCCAGAGAGAGATACAGAGTGTTGCCCCATTAGGAAGCAATGCTTTAGCAGAGCGCGAATGTCTGTGTGGCAGCGAATGCAGTTCCAAGGGACAGTGAAAACCAGCTAGAGCTTTCAGTGCTGGCAGCTTTCCTGTGGGCGCAATCTCTGGACGTTTCCAATTTGGCAGCCGGGCTCTGCCAGAGAGAGATACAGAGTGTTGCCCCATTACGAAGCAATGCTTTAGCAGAGCGCGAATGTCTGTGTGGCAGCGAATGCAGTTCCAAGGGACAGTGAAAACCAGCTAGAGCTTTCAGTGCTGGCAGCTTTCCTGTGGGCGCAATCTCTGGACGTTTCCAATTTGGCAGCCGGGCTCTGCCAGAGAGAGATACAGAGTGTTGCCCCATTACGAAGCAAAGCTTTAGCAGAGCGTGAATGTCTGTGTGGCAGCGAATGCAGTTCCAAGGGACAGTGAAAACCAGCTAGAGCTTTCAGTGCTGGCAGCTTTCCTGTGGGCGCAATCTCTGGACGTTTCCAATTTGGCAGCCGGGCTCTGCCAGAGAGATATACAGAGTGTTGCCCCATTACGAAGCAATGCTTTAGCAGAGCGCGAATGTCTGTGTGGCAGCGAATGCAGTTCCAAGGGACAGTGAAAACCAGCTAGAGCTTTCAGTGCTGGCAGCTTTCCTGTGGGCGCAGTCTCTGGACGTTTCCAATTTGGCAGCCGGGCTCTGCCAGAGAGAGATACAGAGTGTTGCCCCATTACGAAGTAATGCTTTAGCAGAGCGCGAATGTCTGTGTGGCAGCGAATGCAGTTCCAAGGGACAGTGAAAACCAGCTAGAGCTTTCAGTGCTGGCAGCTTTCCTGTGGGCGCAATGTCTGGACGTTTCCAATTTGGCAGCCGGGCTCTGCCAGAGAGAGATACAGAGTGTTGCCCCATTAGGAAGCAATGCTTTAGCAGAGCGCGAATGTCTGTGTGGCAGCGAATGCAGTTCCAAGGGACAGTGAAAACCAGCTAGAGCTTTCAGTGCTGGCAGCTTTCCTGTGGGCGCAATCTCTGGACGTTTCCAATTTGGCAGCCGGGCTCTGCCAGAGAGATATACAGAGTGTTGCCCCATTACGAAGCAAAGCTTTAGCAGAGCGTGAATGTCTGTGTGGCAGCGAATGCAGTTCCAAGGGACAGTGAAAACCAGCTAGAGCTTTCAGTGCTGGCAGCTTTCCTGTGGGCGCAATCTCTGGACGTTTCCAATTTGGCAGCCGGGCTCTGCCAGAGAGAGATACAGAGTGTTGCCCCATTATGAAGCAATGCTTTAGCAGAGCGCGAATGTCTGTGTGGCAGCGAATGCAGTTCCAAGGGACAGTGAAAACCAGCTAGAGCTTTCAGTGCTGGCAGCTTTCCTGTGGGCGCAATCTCTGGACGTTTCCAATTTGGCAGCCGGGCTCTGCCAGAGAGAGATACAGAGTGTTGCCCCATTACGAAGCAATGCTTTAGCAGAGCGCGAATGTCTGTGTGGCAGCGAATGCAGTTCCAAGGGACAGTGAAAACCAGCTAGAGCTTTCAGTGCTGGCAGCTTTCCTGTGGGCGCAATCTCTGGACGTTTCCAATTTGGCAGCCGGGCTCTGCCAGAGAGATATACAGAGTGTTGCCCCATTACGAAGCAAAGCTTTAGCAGAGCGTGAATGTCTGTGTGGCAGCGAATGCAGTTCCAAGGGACAGTGAAAACCAGCTAGAGCTTTCAGTGCTGGCAGCTTTCCTGTGGGCGCAATCTCTGGACGTTTCCAATTTGGCAGCCGGGCTCTGCCAGAGAGAGATACAGAGTGTTGCCCCATTATGAAGCAATGCTTTAGCAGAGCGCGAATGTCTGTGTGGCAGCGAATGCAGTTCCAAGGGACAGTGAAAACCAGCTAGAGCTTTCAGTGCTGGCAGCTTTCCTGTGGGCGCAATCTCTGGACGTTTCCAATTTGGCAGCCGGGCTCTGCCAGAGAGAGATACAGAGTGTTGCCCCATTACGAAGCAATGCTTTAGCAGAGCGCGAATGTCTGTGTGGCAGCGAATGCAGTTCCAAGGGACAGTGAAAACCAGCTAGAGCTTTCAGTGCTGGCAGCTTTCCTGTGGGCGCAATCTCTGGACGTTTCCAATTTGGCAGCCGGGCTCTGCCAGAGAGAGATACAGAGTGTTGCCCCATTACGAAGCAATGCTTTAGCAGAGCGCGAATGTCTGTGTGGCAGCGAATGCAGTTCCAAGGGACAGTGAAAACCAGCTAGAGCTTTCAGTGCTGGCAGCTTTCCTGTGGGCGCAATCTCTGGACGTTTCCAATTTGGCAGCCGGGCTCTGCCAGAGAGAGATACAGAGTGTTGCCCCATTACGAAGCAATGCTTTAGCAGAGCGCGAATGTCTGTGTGGCAGCGAATGCAGTTCCAAGGGACAGTGAAAACCAGCTAGAGCTTTCAGTGCTGGCAGCTTTCCTGTGGGCGCAATCTCTGGACGTTTCCAATTTGGCAGCCGGGCTCTGCCAGAGAGATATACAGAGTGTTGCCCCATTACGAAGCAAAGCTTTAGCAGAGCGTGAATGTCTGTGTGGCAGCGAATGCAGTTCCAAGGGACAGTGAAAACCAGCTAGAGCTTTCAGTGCTGGCAGCTTTCCTGTGGGCGCAATCTCTGGACGTTTCCAATTTGGCAGCCGGGCTCTGCCAGAGAGAGATACAGAGTGTTGCCCCATTACGAAGCAATGCTTTAGCAGAGCGCGAATGTCTGTGTGGCAGCGAATGCAGTTCCAAGGGACAGTGAAAACCAGCTAGAGCTTTCAGTGCTGGCAGCTTTCCTGTGGGCGCAGTCTCTGGACGTTTCCAATTTGGCAGCCGGGCTCTGCCAGAGAGAGATACAGAGTGTTGCCCCATTACGAAGCAATGCTTTAGCAGAGCGCGAATGTCTGTGTGGCAGCGAATGCAGTTCCAAGGGACAGTGAAAACCAGCTAGAGCTTTCAGTGCTGGCAGCTTTCCTGTGGGTGCAATCTGTGGACGTTTCCAATTTGGCAGCCGGGCTCTGCCAGAGAGATATACAGAGTGTTGCCCAATTACCAAGTTAAGCTTTAGCAGAGCGCGAATGTCTGTGTGGCAGCGAATGCAGTTCCAAGGGACAGTGAAAACCAGCTAGAGCTTTCAGTGCTGGCAGCTTTCCTGTGGGCGCAATCTCTGGACGTTTCCAATTTGGCAGCCGGGCTCTGCCAGAGAGAGATACAGAGTGTTGCCCCATTACGAAGCAAAGCTTTAGCAGAGCGCGAATGTCTGTGTGGCAGCGAATGCAGTTCCAAGGGACAGTGAAAACCAGCTAGAGCTTTCAGTGCTGGCAGCTTTCCTGTGGGCGCAATCTCTGGACGTTTCCAATTTGGCAGCCGGGCTCTGCCAGAGAGAGATACAGAGTGTTGCCCAATTACCAAGTTAAGCTTTAGCAGAGCGCGAATGTCTGTGTGGCAGCGAATGCAGTTCCAAGGGACAGTGAATACCAGCTAGAGCTTTCAGTGCTGGCAGCTTTCCAGTGGGCGCAATCTCTGGACGTTTCCAATTTGGCAGCCGGGCTCTGCCAGAGAGAGATACAGAGTGTTGCCCCATTACGAAGCAATGCTTTAGCAGAGCGCGAATGTCTGTGTGGCAGCGAATGCAATTCCAAGGGACAGTGAAAACCAGCTAGAGCTTTCAGTGCTGGCAGCTTTCCTGTGGGCGCAATGTCTGGACGTTTCCAATTTGGCAGCCGGGCTCTGCCAGAGAGAGATACAGAGTGTTGCCCCATTACGAAGCAGTGCTTTAGCAGAGCGCGAATGTCTGTGTGGCAGCGAATGCAGTTCCAAGGGACAGTGAAAACCAGCTAGAGCTTTCAGTGCTGGCAGCTTTCCTGTGGGCGCAATGTCTGGACGTTTCCAATTTGGCAGCCGGGCTCTGCCAGAGAGAGATACAGAGTGTTGCCCCATTACGAAGCAATGCTTTAGCAGAGCGCGAATGTCTGTGTGGCAGCGAATGCAGTTCCAAGGGACAGTGAAAACCAGCTAGAGCTTTCAGTGCTGGCAGCTTTCCTGTGGGCGCAATGTCTGGACGTTTCCAATTTGGCAGCCGGGCTCTGCCAGAGAGAGATACAGAGTGTTGCCCCATTACGAAGCAATGCTTTAGCAGAGCGCGAATGTCTGTGTGGCAGCGAATGCAGTTCCAAGGGACAGTGAAAACCAGCTAGAGCTTTCAGTGCTGGCAGCTTTCCTGTGGGCGCAATCTCTGGACGTTTCCAATTTGGCAGCCGGGCTCTGCCAGAGAGATATACAGAGTGTTGCCCCATTACGAAGCAAAGCTTTAGCAGAGCGCGAATGTCTGTGTGGCAGCGAATGCAGTTCCAAGGGACAGTGAAAACCAGCTAGAGCTTTCAGTGCTGGCAGCTTTCCTGTGGGCGCAATCTCTGGACGTTTCCAATTTGGCAGCCGGGCTCTGCCAGAGAGAGATACAGAGTGTTGCCCCATTACGAAGCAATGCTTTAGCAGAGCGCGAATGTCTGTGTGGCAGCGAATGCAGTTCCAAGGGACAGTGAAAACCAGCTAGAGCTTTCAGTGCTGGCAGCTTTCCTGTGGGCGCAATCTCTGGACGTTTCCAATTTGGCAGCCGGGCTCTGCCAGAGAGAGATACAGAGTGTTGCCCCATTACGAAGCAATGCTTTAGCAGAGCGCGAATGTCTGTGTGGCAGCGAATGCAGTTCCAAGGGACAGTGAAAACCAGCTAGAGCTTTCAGTGCTGGCAGCTTTCCTGTGGGCGCAATGTCTGGACGTTTCCAATTTGGCAGCCGGGCTCTGCCAGAGAGAGATACAGAGTGTTGCCCATTAGGAAGCAATGCTTTAGCAGAGCGCGAATGTCTGTGTGGCAGCGAATGCAGTTCCAAGGGACAGTGAAAACCAGCTAGAGCTTTCAGTGCTGGCAGCTTTCCTGTGGGCGCAATCTCTGGACGTTTCCAATTTGGCAGCCGGGCTCTGCCAGAGAGAGATACAGAGTGTTGCCCCATTAGGAAGCAATGCTTTAGCATAGCGCGAATGTCTGTGTGGCAGCGAATGCAGTTCCAAGGGACAGTGAAAACCAGCTAGAGCTTTCAGTGCTGGCAGCTTTCCTGTGGGCGCAATCTCTGGACGTTTCCAATTTGGCAGCCGGGGCTCTGCCAGAGAGAGATACAGAGTGTTGCCCCATTACGAAGCAAAGCTTTAGCAGAGCGTGAATGTCTGTGTGGCAGCGAATGCAGTTCCAAGGGACAGTGAAAACCAGCTAGAGCTTTCAGTGCTGGCAGCTTTCCTGTGGGCGCAATCTCTGGACGTTTCCAATTTGGCAGCCGGGCTCTGCCAGAGAGATATACAGAGTGTTGCCCCATTACGAAGCAATGCTTTAGCAGAGCGCGAATGTCTGTGTGGCAGCGAATGCAGTTCCAAGGGACAGTGAAAACCAGCTAGAGCTTTCAGTGCTGGCAGCTTTCCTGTGGGCGCAGTCTCTGGACGTTTCCAATTTGGCAGCCGGGCTCTGCCAGAGAGAGATACAGAGTGTTGCCCCATTACGAAGTAATGCTTTAGCAGAGCGCGAATGTCTGTGTGGCAGCGAATGCAGTTCCAAGGGACAGTGAAAACCAGCTAGAGCTTTCAGTGCTGGCAGCTTTCCTGTGGGCGCAATCTCTGGACGTTTCCAATTTGGCAGCCGGGCTCTGCCAGAGAGAGATACAGAGTGTTGCCCCATTAGGAAGCAATGCTTTAGCAGAGCGCGAATGTCTGTGTGGCAGCGAATGCAGTTCCAAGGGACAGTGAAAACCAGCTAGAGCTTTCAGTGCTGGCAGCTTTCCTGTGGGCGCAATCTCTGGACGTTTCCAATTTGGCAGCCGGGCTCTGCCAGAGAGAGATACAGAGTGTTGCCCCATTACGAAGCAATGCTTTAGCAGAGCGCGAATGTCTGTGTGGCAGCGAATGCAGTTCCAAGGGACAGTGAAAACCAGCTACAGCTTTCAGTGCTGGCAGCTTTCCTGTGGGCACAATCTCTGGACGTTTCCAATTTGGCAGCCGGGCTCTGCCAGAGAGAGATACAGAGTGTTGCCCCATTAGGAAGCAATGCTTTAGCAGAGCGCGAATGTCTGTGTGGCAGCGAATGCAGTTCCAAGGGACAGTGAAAACCAGCTAGAGCTTTCAGTGCTGGCAGCTTTCCTGTGGGCGCAATCTCTGGACGTTTCCAATTTGGCAGCCGGGCTCTGCCAGAGAGAGATACAGAGTGTTGCCCCATTACGAAGCAATGCTTTAGCAGAGCGCGAATGTCTGTGTGGCAGCGAATGCAGTTCCAAGGGACAGTGAAAACCAGCTAGAGCTTTCAGTGCTGGCAGCTTTCCTGTGGGCGCAATGTCTGGACGTTTCCAATTTGGCAGCCGGGCTCTGCCAGAGAGAGATACAGAGTGTTGCCCAATTACCAAGTAAGCTTTAGCAGAGCGCGAATGTCTGTGTGGCAGCGAATGCAGTTCCAAGGGACAGTGAAAACCAGCTAGAGCTTTCAGTGCTGGCAGCTTTCCTGTGGGCGCAATCTCTGGACATTTCCAATTTGGCAGCCGGGCTCTGCCAGAGAGAGATACAGAGTGTTGCCCCATTACGAAGCAATGCTTTAGCAGAGCGCGAATGTCTGTGTGGCAGCGAATGCAGTTCCAAGGGACAGTGAAAACCAGCTAGAGCTTTCAGTGCTGGCAGCTTTCCTGTGGGCGCAATGTCTGGACGTTTCCAATTTGGCAGCCGGGCTCTGCCAGAGAGAGATACAGAGTGTTGCCCCATTACGAAGCAATGCTTTAGCAGAGCGTGAATGTCTGTGTGGCAGCGAATGCAGTTCCAAGGGACAGTGAAAACCAGCTAGAGCTTTCAGTGCTGGCAGCTTTCCTGTGGGCGCAATGTCTGGACGTTTCCAATTTGGCAGCCGGGCTCTGCCAGAGAGATATACAGAGTGTTGCCCCATTACGAAGCAAAGCTTTAGCAGAGCGTGAATGTCTGTGTGGCAGCGAATGCAGTTCCAAGGGACAGTGAAAACCAGCTAGAGCTTTCAGTGCTGGCAGCTTTCCTGTGGGCGCAATCTCTGGACGTTTCCAATTTGGCAGCCGGGCTCTGCCAGAGAGAGATTACAGAGTGTTGCCCCATTACGAAGCAATGCTTTAGCAGAGCGCGAATGTCTGTGTGGCAGCGAATGCAGTTCCAAGGGACAGTGAAAACCAGCTAGAGCTTTCAGTGCTGGCAGCTTTCCTGTGGGTGCAAT